>NC_090895.1:20305103-20310103 GCF_036669925.1 Montipora capricornis | reverse complement strand
AGTTATTACTCGTTTGTTGTAAAATTTTGGTGATGTAATTTTTTTTTGCAGGTCGTATTTGCAGTAAAGCATGGATGGTGCTCCCAACGGCTGTTAGGCCAGATTTCAATTCTTTATTTAATTCCTTGCTTGCTTCTAGGGCGGATTCTACTGTGAAAAAATATCTCAAGGAAATAAGCAAGTTTTTATTGTGGTGTAGAACTAGGAAAATTTCGCTACAGTAGCCATTCTCTTCTTCTGTTGCCGCCCTTTATCTTTTTGGCTCAGATCAACAGCTTAGGTCCCCGGTCGCAATGTTTTTAGTCCATGCTGCGCTGAAATGGTTCCATTCCTTTGTTCCTGATGATGGTCCTAATCCTTTGGATAACGCTTGTTGCAAGAACTTGATTGAGTGCGCTAAGAGGACAAGAGGCAATCCGGTTAACAAGAAAAAGCGCGTGGACCCCACTGTCATTACAAGCATTATTGACAGGCATGGCACTGAGGAAGCATCTCTAAAGGACTTACATATTGCCGCGATAAGTTTTTTAGGTTTTCCAGGTTTTTTTTCTTTTAACGAGTTGTCTAATATTCAGCCAAAGCACCTCACGTTTTGTGATGCTTTTGTTAAATTTTTGTGCCAAGAAGTAAAACACGTATATAGAGAGGGCAACTATGCTTATATCGCTAAGTGAGAGGGCAAATACTCTCCAGCAGCTATCCTACGTAGGTATATTGAAGCAGCCAATTTGGATCTGTCTAGTCAATTGCCTTTATTCAGGCCTTTAAGGAAGACCAGGTCGGGTTATAGTCTTAGGAATGCCAAGTTATCCTATACTCGCTGCAGGGAGATATTTAAGACTACTTTGAAAGATTTAGGCTATGACCGCAAGGAATATGGCCTACATAGTCTGCGTTCTGGGGGTGCTACGGCTGTTATCAGTAATAACGCTTCCAAAGCTGTTTCTGAGAGGTTGTTAAAACTTCACGGGCGCTGGAAAACAGACGAAGCGAAAGACATGTACGTTTTAGAGACAGAGTGTAATCATTGAAGTGTGATGAAATATTAGGTATTTAGCCCATATAGCTCATATCTAAAATGTTATCTGTTTTGTCCTTAACCAATGCTGTAAGATTATTTTTCATTAAAGTGTTAGGGTTCGCACGCGATCCACCCATATCTTACTTTGCCTGGTTTTTTGCGTTTTTTAAGTGGTAAATACTTTACGTTCGTTTGAGCGAAGCAAATTAGAACGTAATAAAAGAATCCACACACTATTCGCAAAGAGTAGGGCATGGAGTTACCGGCGTAGTGGTCTGTCCTTTGAAGAATATCATGGCTGGTAGAGTAAATGTTCAGAGATATTACATGTAGCTACTCTAAACTCGGACCGTGAAGAAAGAGATGATGATGATGAAACCATCACAACAGCAACATGAAAAGAAAGACTGGAAGACAATAACGTGCCCACATTCTGAAAGATTTTGCATCATTGTTGAGATCATCTATGTGTAAAACAATCAAGGTAACAAAGGCTTGGCATTAAACTGTAAACAACAGGCAAAAGAAACATTCCGGCGCAGGTGAGCTCAAAAAAAAAAAAAAAAAGATAATCTGGTACTTGTCAATGTCTTGACAGATGGTTTAGTAGGCAGAATGAAAATCAGGAACCATCGCACCAAAAATGTCAATTATTCACACCTCAAAAGGTGTCTTTAACAGCTCTGTTTACGCTGTTGTCAACGTCATTACCTTCCAAATAATAATAGGTGCGGTTACACTCACCATGGTAAATGCCATTTCCCATGGTAAATTATCCCGCGGTGCCTCATACTTGGGTTTTAGTTTACCGCGTTAACTAGGGGTCACACGTTACGAAGATTACCGAGGTAAAACGAAATCTCACGCAATTCATTGGCGGGAAATTTAATCACAACTTCATCAGCATCGCGATTGGCTCTTGTACCGCCGTGTGGCACTTATACTTCAACAAAATAAACTATTGGACCCTTCGCCCTCAAATGCCACGGGTCAATAGCCCATTCGTTTTCGCCTCATGGGCTATTGACCCTGTAGCCCTTGTGGGCTACGGGTCCAATAGATAATTCTGTTGAAATATCAGTGCCACACGGCAAACGTTTGCATAAAAATTTACCTTACCTCAGTGCCATACTTTCAATTGCCCTTCATCCTGCAAAGTCAGCAAAAATAGTTTCATAACAGCCAGAGGTTACTTGTATGTTTTATGCAGATTTTAGGCGTATAAAAATCAGTGGATTGGGATTGCAATCAAAGTGTCAAAAGCACAATGTCTTAAAAATTTCACTGACGGATAAACCCTTGCCAAAGACAACATAGTCCACAAACTATGAGCAAAAGCAAAATCATACAAGGTTCAGTTGTTCCCTGCTAACAGATGTCTCTTTTCCTTTGCATTCACTGGGCTGACGAGGAAGGAAAGAGACCTCTGCCATGGGTTGAGACTCACTTTCATCCAACCGCCGTCCACAACCTTAGATAGCACTGTTCAAAATGTATGCCCCATGATAGGTTTGCTGACTGTGACTTGAGCCCACTGTGTCCCACGCTTTCGTTCAGTAATTCCGCTGTTGTTAAGTGAGCCCGCACAACACAAAGTATAACGTGAGGATAACCGCCGCGCAACACAGTGAGTTTCAACCTGCGGCAGAGGTCTTTTTTCCCGTACTCATCAGCGCAGTGAACAAAACAAGAAGAGACCTCTGCTAGCAGGGAAGTTCAAGTTCTCCAATCATTTGTGAAAGTTTCAAGTAAGTAGTAACTCTCATGCCGCAAATGTCAATGAAAATAACGCCTGAATCCCTTATACATGTATTTGAACCATTCACGTGCAAAATTTGATAAATTTTGTGAAACTGTGTTTCATAATGTTGACTGATTACAGTCAACAGGGTCTGGAAGGGGTGTCGCATGATCCGTGAGTTGATGCCAAAAAAAACAGTGAATCGGGAAAACTGAAACTGTGATTCGTGAATAATATATTAACCGTGACGCGTGATCCTTTAAAGTGTGTAGTGCGTGAATCGAGATTTCTGCCTTTATAATGTCGTGAACATCAGTCAACCCTTCACGAATACATGTAATTTGTCTGTCAAGATGGTTCGAGACAGGTCTTCTTTCATTGTCATGTACTGACGTAATCTACCATTGCCGTGTTTCGTACTTGACCTCTGTTGACTCATTTGTAGTTCACATGAACTGAGATGAGAGACGCATTGAAGTCACTGCCAACCAGAGCTTGGTTCGTTGGAAAATGAAAAGCTGCCTGTCAAATTTGTAACACGTGTTCACGTCCGGGTCACCTGGCGTTTTCACATGCGAATTGTTGCAATGGCGAGCGCCCAAGTAATCGTACCGTCTAAACTAACTCGAACTTTATGACAGGTCGTTAGCATCATAAAAGCATCAACGACCACGGAAGTTTTGAAGTTACAAAACAAACTGTGAAAGAGAAGAATTGTAGAGTTACGATATAACAGCAATGAACTTCATTTATACTTTACCAAAGTCAAACAAAGAGCGAAGAATCGTCGTTATGGATCCTGGAATCGTTGATTTCATCACCAACTTTTTGTTGCTTTCCCACGGCTCAGGGTCAACTGATACGACCCAGGGGCGGATCCAGAAATTCTAGAAAGAGGGGGCCGAAGAAATTGCGGGGAGAGCACACCCGTCCCCCCTCCCGCCACCCCAAGTGCTCTCTATCCGAAAAATTCACGTCAGTCAAGATACTCCTTACAGCATTCTGGGAGGATTTGTGACCAACAAGGCAAAGATTTTTTAAACGATGCCAGAAAGCGATATCGTAGTGGTAAGCAAACTATTCACGGAGTGATCCCATTGCATTCACACAGCCTACTAACAAAAATGACAAATCCCTTCACTGCAGGGGCTTACGTTTGGCATGGTCGTCAAAAACTGCATCAAAATCCAAGGATATGTCCTTGGTCCCCTCGATCCCCCACTAAATCCGCCCCAGAGACCACCTCTTTTCCTGTAGTCATGTGTAGAACTAAAGTCATCTCAAAGAAAGCCGTTTAATCATATATAGAATTGACCAATTCTCTATCCAAAACATCCAAAGGAAACATCCAAAGGAATTCAGAATGCCGAAAGCAAAGTTCAAAACTGGCACGCAGATTTGAATACTCTGTTCAAATTTCAAAACAACTGGTCGCACATGACATACATGTCATGATGTGGCTTGACTGTATTCATTTGATTGTTCCTCAAGGAGTGTGTGATGAGTAGATAACTAGCCCTCAATTTTTTTACATTATATATTGGTTTAGACCCCACCTTCAGGATAAAAATTCCATAATCAAATTCCATTGTATTGCTTTACGGGTCCCCTCTGCAATGTTCTGCTTCCATTCTTGGGTGTCCCATTCCCTTCCAATGAATATATGAAATTTCTTTATGAAACTCCTGCAAAATGTGCCAAAAAAGTTGATAAAAAATGATGCTTGGTAAATGATTGACACATTAACTCACCAAAACCAGCCGCGTATGGGAAAAAGGTCAAACAATATAGCATAGTTATCCTATTGACCCGTGGGAGTGAGACTTAATGCCAGACGATTTTACTCATCAATGGCAGACCGCTGGTTCAGGGGTCAGTGGGTTCATAAAATCAGTCAGAAAAAATTGCTAGCAGAAAAATTCTCTATGAACAAACCCAGAGAGACTACTTAACACCAGGAGCCCCAAGTAGGAGTCTCCATGCCCTTTAATTTCTTGAGTCCCTTTCGGAGAAGATTTATTTTCAGAATACTTCCCAGGTGAGATACCACATTCCCACAGCTGAAGGAGCAAATCAAAACAGATCATATCTCCCCTAGGAAGTGTTTTAAAAATAAAATAAAAGGTTGACTTCAATGCCTTTACTGTAGTATGGAAGACGGAAGCTCCAGCTAATTTCAGTTTTGACTATAGGAATACAACCTCGCCAAGGAAACAACATTTCTCTGTTCCAACTATC
>NC_090895.1:20290103-20300103 GCF_036669925.1 Montipora capricornis | reverse complement strand
CCATTTGAGATATGTACGATTCAACCTCATATGAATTAACAGGAGAAAGAAACATTGAGTCAGGGAAATTTTCCTTCAGAAAAGAAGTAGGACAGTAGCTCCCATGGGATATATCCTTGTCCGTGTTTTTACCCACATTAACAAAAAAGTTATTGAAAGTTCTAGCAATAGCAGAAGGATTGTCAATAAGCTTGCCATTTTCTAACAGGGTGGGGATATAATCAGCTTTAACTTTACTAACGTTTATGATTGATCTAATTCCTGACCAGATTTTTCTCATATTATTCCTATTACACAGAAAGTAGTTCTTAAGATAATTTGACTTTGATACTTTGATATCTTTAACAACACTATTCCTGAACTTCTTATAAAGAAGAATCATGTTTGTATCTGGCTGATTACACTTAAGGACCTGTGAATAGACCTTATCTCTATATTGCATCTTAGCAAGTATTTCTTTGGTAATCCAGGGTTTAGTGGATAATTTAATTTCACGCTTTGAAAGCTTTCTACGTGGAACATGAGAGTTAATGAACTGAGAGATTTGATCATAAAAAATATTAAATTTAGAGTTTGCATCCAAATCAGTATTGGAGATATTTTCCCAATTGATAGCTGAGAATTCATTAATAAATTTATCTTCATCAAATTTAGTATAATCATTTTTATAATAATTTAAAATTTTGTAGTTTACTTTGATGTTATCAACAATAAGTAACTGAGGAAGATGATCAGAAATTTTTGAGACAAGGTTTCCACTGATAGCATTCATAGAATATGTACTTGTAAAAATATTATCAATTAAGGTTGCAGATCTTTCAGTTATACGAGTTGGTTGTAGAATATATGGAAGAAGAAAAAACGAATTTAACATAAGAATGAAATCATTGGATTCGGGATGGCTTTCAGAGGATAGCAAATTAATGTTAAGGTCACCCATAATGAAGATGTTCTTATTTTCTCTTGTCAACTGGGATAGGATGGATTCAAGATGTTCTTTAAATCTCACAGAGTTAGATGAAGGGTGCCTATAGGCACAACAGCATAAGATATTTTTAGCTTTAGTGTTATTAATTTCAACCCAAACAGTTTCAAAATCATCATCAGTTGTGCTCAGGTCAGTTCGCTCAAAGGCATTTAAAGATTTACTAGCATAAATAGCCACACCACCAGCAGCCGATCTGGAAGGTTGGGAAAAGAGGGTGAAACCGTCCAGATTATTGTTCATTTTAAAACCAGTTGAATAGTTCTCTCTAGTTTCACTAATGCCTATGATGTGAAAGGGAAAATTCAGGGATGCAAGCGTAGTTTGTAAATCATCCAGATGAGCATCAAGGCTGTTTAAATTTATGTGAAATAAAGAAAAATAAGTGCTAGAAGATGATAAATTTCGTTTCTGAAAATCAGATGGGTAATAATACATAGAATTTATAGGATTAGGTATATTTGACTCAATACCAGAGCAGAAAAGTTGCAAAAGTTTGTTTCTCAATGTTGCTCCACCATATTTCCAGACTTCAGGTGGTATACCATCTGGTCACGCGGCTTTTCCGCATTTTGTTCTTTTGATGGCCATATCAAGTTCTTCTGCAGTTGGTGGCTCGTCCATGTGGTACCTGACAGGTAGCTGTGGGATGTTTCTGGCACCATCTTCGGCACTGGACTCTGGGTTTAGCAGAAGGTTGAAGTGTTCTCTCCACCTCTCCATAATCTTGTCTTTCTCCGTATGGAGCATGCTCCCGTCAATGCTCTTCACGGGGTCCAAGCATGCACCCTGCGGACCATATACTTTCTTCAGAGATGCAAAGAATGCTTTAGAGTCGTTTCGGTCTGCCAGATTCTGGATTTCAGCTGCCTTCTTAGTCCACCAGTTGTTTTTCATGTTTCGCAGTTTCTTTTGTAGTTCAGATTTCACACCTTTGTATTTGTTCTTTGTTGCTCTAGTACATCTACTATCTAGTGTCTTCTGAAACAGCAAATTCTTTTCATTGATGAGCTCCATTATTTCTTCATTGGATTCATCAAAGCAGTCTGCATACTTCCTAGTAGGTTTGCCGAGGACGTCTGATGCAGCACTATAGACCACATTTTTCAAGGCTTCCCACTGTTCTTCAATAGTACCAGTTGGTAATGTTGGGAGATTTTCACTAATCGCGGTTACAAGTTTGTCTTTCTCAGTTTGGTTCTTCAGTTTCTCTACGTTCAGTTTCTTGGGGGGTTTTGACCCTTTTTTCTTCAGAGGAGGAGGTTTTGGTTTGATGTTACATTTGGCAGGATCATGAAGTGATCGGTACAGCACTCGGCTCCCCTCATAGCTCTGGTGCTGCGGACGTCCCTCAAATCAGATCTCCTAGTAATGATGTAGTCCAGGAGAGTAGGGTGCTTAGATCTTGGATGTTTCCATGAATAGTACCACTTGTCTGAGAAGTTGAAGAACGTGTTTGTGATAGCCAGTTGATATTCAGAACACTTTGTTAAGAGCATTTCACCATTTGAGTTCATTTTCCCTCTTCAGAACTTCCCCAATGTTTGTGGCCATGCTTCATGATCTTTTCCCACTCTTGCATTGAAATCACCTAATATAATGAGCTTGTCAGCTGCAGGAGTCTCGGAGAGCAAGCTGTCCAGTGATCGATAGAATAGCTCTTTAGTCTTATTGTCGTTTGTCATTGTTGGTGCATAGGCTGAGATCAGTGTCAGATATCTTTGTTGACCAATGTGAATTCGTAATGATATCAGACGGTCATTCTTTCCTGTTGGCAGTGACTCAAGTTCTTTAACAAGATGATTTGATATTGCAAAAGCAACCCCTGCTTCTCTTCGCTCACCAGATGGTTTGCCAGACCAGTAGTAGGTGTGAGTTTTTTCCTTGAGTTGTCCCTGGTCAGAAAAGCGAGTTTCTTGCAGTGCTGCAATGTCAATCTTGTAACGTTCTAGTTCTCGAGAGATAAGAGCTGTTCTTCTTTCAGGTCGCTCTTCATTGTCTAACAGGGTTCTAACATTCCATGATGCCAGGATAAGATTAGTAGTTGATTTCTTTGTTTTTCCACCGCTGTTGTGGATTCCCGCTGGCCGCGGCTTGCCAGCCAGGAGTTTGTGAACGAGCAATTTTTAGTCCACCTTTTCTAGGACCCTCCCCGAATTGGGGCAGGCAGTGCATCTCTGAAAAGAGCTGCCTGGTCATCGGAGCTGCTGCCTTGCAATGCTGTCGTTCTTCAGCAGGAGCACGACCATCATACCCCGACCGCCTGTGTGTAGAGATCACGCTGCGGCTTCCAGTTCATCAAACCTGCCGGTATGCCTTTACTCCATCGCCACAGGTCTTGTCAACTTCCCACCTAGCTTGGGCAATTGTAGGAGCAAGCAGCTTGCCCAGTACTGCTAGCACCCTCTCCATTGGAAGCAAAAGTACAGAGGCAAGGAAGCACCAAGACAGTCTGTACACGAGCAGCCAACCGCATCCGATGGCTGAAGTAGACCTGGATCAGGTTTACAACACCCTTTGTCAACCGCGTCGGCGCTGCAGTGCTGGCTCATCCGCTGACTAGCCGTTGGGATTTGCACCCTCTTTCGCCGTAGTACACCGTTGGCCAGGCTTTGGCAAGTACAGATAGTGGAATGCCAATCCACCATCCGCTTCGGTTACCCAGAAGAGGGGGGCTAGTGGGTACTACACCTTGCCCAAGGGTGACCCAGCACAGCAACGATTAAGAGGTAGTGACATTCTCCCCAAAACCCCGGTATCCCCATACTGGGGCCTCGTTGCCGGATGTAGTTTATTGTCATACCCAGGACCCAATATCCTGATGAACAATCAGTAAAAGCATTAAGTTCAATTCTCTTATAACATGCTTTCACACAGACTTATCAAGGTAAAGCATATTAATGACAAATATTGAGGTGCAATGTGTTTACACCATGCAACAGATTACCTAATCTACAATTCAAACACTGAGCCATTGGCGTATAATTCAGCAGCGCAATTAAGAAATGCAAAAAACTTATACATTACAAACAGAATAAAAATTAATAACAATTATATGAGAAACAGCAAGTTGAAGTGACAATAGTTATGCAATAGGTCATGATCACATAACAATTGAGACTATTTACAACAAAATTACAAATAAAATAGGAGCTGGACAAGTAATAATATTCATTTACCAGCAATAGCATGTGAAAAGGTCTAATTAGTTGCCGTGGTTAAAGCGATTTTTGAAGTGGAGTTCATGCCTTTTGTTAAGGCCGTGCGGATTAGGTGTAAGTAATAACTATTTTGTCATCGAATAGGCTTCTCTGCAGTAGTAAGTTGCCTAAATTGGAAAACACCAGAAAACAGTTAACTTACTGATCATGTTTCAGCTGGTGTTAGCTAATAAATATAGCACACGAACGCTCTTTTGCTTATTTTTTTTTTTTTTTTTTTTTTTTGTCTTTGTTAGGTTTTGTTCCTTTCCAGTTATGCACCGATCAACTTGAAACCTCAACATCCCCCCACCCCACCCCCCCTTTTTTTTTTTCTGGCAAATCACGGGCATTTAAACTTTTGAAGATTGGACGGTTGAAGGCTCGGGAAATTCCGTATTTGATTTTGGACAAACGCTAATTTCACTCTTTATTACAACCATTTAGAAATCACTGTTGCGCCTTGCAATGTGATTGGCTCTCAGCAGTGCGATTTATTCCCAAATCGCACTTTCTTTTGCTCTACATCGCACCATTTCCCTAGCCAATGAGAATGGGCTACTAAAACAAAATAACCAATCAATTAAGGTAACCAATCAAAATTGCAGGAAAATGAAAGACAAAGAAAATCATTGTGTGGCCAATTTTGCAACTTTCGTTCCCGACTGGATCAATAAAATATTGGCACTGTCTAAAATCCTCTATTTTAGCCATTAAATAATTATTGTGTGATATCTAAATGGATGTAATAAAGTGGTAATGGAACTTTGTGTCGTGCAATTTTGGTCTGAGATACTTGTGATTTCAAATCGAACTCGCGCTGAGCGCTCATTCGATTTTGAAATCACACGTATGATTTCAGACCAAATTGCACTCCACTCAGTTCAATTAGTATTATTCACCAATTGATAACCCATACTAATAATACTCTATCAAGTGGAGAATAGTAAATACTATAACTTTTCAAGCTTTCAACTTTTACTCACAGATTGTAAACAACGTTTCCTTCCCGCCATCCCAGAGGTACAGAGATTTCAGGTTACAAAGGTCTCAGAGGTTTGTTGAACTTCATCGACCGTTGTTGAACTTCATCGACCGATAGATTTGTGTAAACGCAGCAGCTAAGGCAACATGACAAGGCCATGTCAGTCACGCTCCCCGTCGAGCGAGATTTCCCGCCAACAATGTACTTTGGGAAGATTGGCAAAGGAAATCTGAGCCAAGATCATCACTTTAGTTTAATTAGAGCGAGCAAACTTAAATTATATTCTTGGGTTGCAGTCCCCTCGAGCTAACCAAAAAAGGAACTCAAGAAGAATCATTCTTGGAAGCAGAGTTAGTATGCCAAAAACTGGATGCAATGACAATTATAAATTACAACCTGTACATGTAAAACGAGATGTAATTAAGGTCGATCACCGGTGACAACATTTGCAAGGATTGTACTTTTTGTGTGAGACAATAGGGAGGTTGCAAGAATTTGATCGGATATTTGTTAACTAGAGATCAAGAAATAAACTGATAATCGCGGGAGAACGCGTTTTAAAAAAAATAATTGTCCTGGCAATTCAGGTTGATGCATTGTTACGAGGCTTTAACACTACTTTCCTTATACGGAACCAAAATTTCAGGAGAGAAAACAGATAATTGCTGCGACCTTAGGTATAAGCCTGCAGATTTATCGCTTCACATCAACGGGCCCTTTACTTCTACATGAGAACAGTAGATCTCTGATACAGAGAACTAATTAGTATGATTATGGATCACATAAATAAGATCTAAAAACTAAACTCCACCATCCTTGAAACCAGTTCCCGCAAGCAGAATAAATGAACTTTGGAACGGATTATGCCACTCAATTCGCTGTTAATAACTCTTAATACTAAGGGATATTTTGGTTCAAAGCGATATAGTTCACCCACGAAGCACAGACGCCAACTAAACGAGAGTGGCACGATTCATACAACCAAGAAAATGGCGCCTGCATATCTTATTGTGTTTAACTGACGCAAGTTTTGACCCGTAAAAGCCATATAGGTTCACCTATGCACAGTCTTGGGGACAGACATAAAAACACAGAGAACTATGGGATCTGTTCAGAATCTGGGGACATTTTTGAGTCCCTCGTAAAATGTCCTCGCAATTGAGTGTACGAGTTATTCGTGAGTTCCTTTTACTTAGGTTTGGAAAGTCTTGGAATTTTCTTCATAGTTATGTCGTGAAGATCGTAAATTAACTTGTTGTAGTTGAAATCAATCAGTTCAATACAATAAGATATCCAGGGACAACATGACAATAGATTTTACGAGAATTGACATTTTCAAAGTCTACGGATAGCCACCATTGAAAAGTTTGTTTCACATTATAACACTGGACAAGAAAAAGGTTGGTAACTGCGATCGATGAAAAAGTAAGAAAAATGGATATTTTGACATCACGAATCAAAACAAAAAAATCAAACACTTTGACGGTAGTGAAATTCATGACGTTCTCGTTGCCGTCGGTGTTCCTTCTAAATTCGAAGCTTTTCAAGGTTAGGTTAGCAATATCAGTTCTTTTAGTAGTTTTTTAAAGTTCCATCCAGCTTCCATCAGTACTTTCTTTGACGGTCAATACTGTAGACTGGGGTGATGAGCGGCAATAAAAGCAAAGGGACGCCAGTGCTCGGTAAGAAATAGCTCCTCCTCCTCGTGGCAAACCACATGAAGAGGGAACACCAACCTCGGCTATGTCTGGAAAGCGATCAACAAACGTGCGATGTCCTCTTTGCTTAGTGATATTCCCTCCACGCACATCGCGAAAATCTCGTGCTTTTGAATGGCACAAATGATGGACTCAACACCCACCTTACAAAAAGCTAGTCTAAGAAAACGCAAGAACGGAAAAGAGGCATTCTAATTCCTGTGTAAGTCAAATTTTCACAGCCGCCTACATTTAATATTTCTAACGAGGGTATGCTTCCGGTAATAAAAATGGCTGTCATCTAACATTGTTTGGCTCAAGTTGAGCTCCGCAATGTTAACAGCTCGAATAACTGGATATTTAGAAAGTGTACCTTTCATTTTTGCCATGTTAAGAACTGTCAGTCCAGCACAGTTTTCCACTATTTTGCAGAATGTTGCCCAGGTTGTTTTTGCACCACTAAAATCAATAGAGCGGAATAGACTAGGGATCCATTCGACTGCTATGAGAAAGTTATCCACTGCCTCCTTTGATGTGTTCTGTGCTTTTACAACGGGGAATTCATGATTTCTTGCGTACTTAATCAGAGTTTTGTCGTAAGAAATTTGCAGCCAAGCCTTGCACACTAGAGAAGCGGTTCTTCGAACAAATTTGTAGGGTAAATATGAGAAAACATGAAGTATGATGTTTTGAGGCAAGGTATCCATTTATCTTCAGACAAGTAGCTACGAAATTCATTCACGTATTTTAAGTGACAGTCTTATCAAGTAGATTTAAGAGTTGCTAATGCTGTCAGATTCTCAGGTCCCACCAAAAAAAAGTATCTGTTTGAATTTTTGGTCTAAAGATCTAAAAAGCAACTGTGTATTACAAGTGAAACAGCAAATTATCAATGGAACTTTCTTTCTGAAACGACTTATCAAAGCCCTGCAATACTCATTCAAGGAACCCTTATCATACTTCAAAAAGGGAATGGAGCTCAGTATCTTGAGACGACAACTTGATCTTTTGATATTCTAAAACAACAACATTTCTACTTACCTTAACGGATTTTTGGATTCTTAAATAAAGCAACACGTTTTTCACGTCCTTGATAATCGTGCCAGTTTCTCGGTTCCCCACCAAAGAAAAGAACCTGTTTTAATGTTTGGTCTCAAGATAAAAGTAACCAACTGCGAGGAACAAACTAAAAGGCCCATTATCAAAGAAAGCTTTGTTCTCCAACGACCTATAGAAACACAGTTGTCTCAAAACGGGGAATAGCATTTTTCTCAGCAATACGATGCTCCAGCTAATTCACAATAATACAATGACTGCATAGACTTTTCAAATAGGAGGAAAAAGTACGTATCTTAATACAGCATTTTCAGAAGTCAAACAAAAACCAGTGCCAAAACGTAATAAAAGACTCTTTTCTTTCTTTTAACCTTAACTGACCCTTTTAAGATTAGTTTGCTTAATAGTAGGCATCTTCTTTAAGTTCGGTTATGCGACAGTTTTTCCCTTATTTAAGTCGTTTTCTTTCTACGACAGACGTGCAGCTATTTATGTTGTTAACCTCTTAGCAACACTACACCCACACTCACTGATAGTGCGAGAAATCTAAACGTCCAAACACTGACTTTTCATATGGGTTTATAATGACATTATATCGAGTTTGCTAGCTTATTCTTTACGCAGTCATATCGATCATGTTGAAAAAAAGGTACAATATGGCCATATTTTGTCTAGAACATTACTTTGGCATGACGTTTTCGCCAGTTGAAGCTAAGCCTCAGGCTACGAGGAGTGTAACTGAGACCCCATAATTACGACTCTATTTGCAGTAGGTTAATGGGTACGCACATCATATCGCTTTTTCAAAAGATTCCCGAAAACTCTTTCCCGCTTAATTACTTTTTTGGCAGATGTTTGTCAGATACTCCCATTTTCACTATTGTAGACGCCACAAGACAATATTTCACGCGCATTTTTTTTTTCGATATGATTTTGGCGGGAAGTAGGTCAGATATTGTCTAATGACTCTGCAGAGAGAGAACATTATTTTTGAAAACAAAAACTGGATAAAAATGCGCAATGAGAATTTGTCAAAAGTGTTAAATCTAGACAGCTCAGAATTTTTTGCCTTATTGTCTCCTTGTGTCCGTCCTATATAGAGGGCGAGGATATTTTTGTTTGGTCCAATTTTCACTTTAAAGCCAAAAAACTAACATTAAGAAAATTGCCTGGGATGACAATTGCATTTCGTATTGCCACGTTGTTGTGCACATCTGAATAAACATTCCGATAAAATGACCCTATGGTCGCAAATAAGTTAATGGGGACTCACATCATATCAGTATGCCAAAAGATTCGCATCAGTCTGGGCGAGGGTCTATATTTTTACCACGGCAGGGTAGCTTTTCAGTTACCTGTGGAGAAACAGAATCGATAAATGAAAATTAACACTATTACCAAAGTAGTAATAAAGTTGCCACCGATATCATGGGGTTTATGTTTTTAAATATTCGAAGAACTACTGCCACAAGCCCACTATATTAGATTTCAACTACGTTTCACAAAGGCGTTTTTAAGAGTCAAATGACACCTTCCAACACGCAATGAAATGTCCCCTTCTTTCTTTTACTTTTCACTGACCTCTCTAAGATAGTTTGCACAGTGTAACAGCGCCTTTACGACTGTTTTTGTTTGACATTTTCTTCACCCTTTAGTAACCTTTAGAAACCTGGAGAACCTGGAGAAGCTGGACATAGACAGGAGTTCCTGGCAGCAGAAGGCTAAGGACAGAGCTGTGTGGAGGAATCTGATCACCGGACCGAAATGAAACAGCCATTGCCGCCCACGACAGGCTGCTATGATGATGAGTACTAACCACACATATAGGCGATACCATACTTTCAATACGTGCTTCTAGTAAAACTTTATAGTCAAAACGTTATGATAGTGTGTTATAGCACCGACTGATTGGCATGACATCTATCACAGTATGAAATCCCGACGATGAGTTCCGACTTCCACCACATTATACCGTTCCTATGACAAGAAATCTCGAAGGCCAGTTGTTTTGGATAACAACGAAAAAAGCACTGCTTTGTCGCCATAAATTTTCCTTTCACTTTTTCCCGCAGTCACG
>NC_090895.1:20277603-20287603 GCF_036669925.1 Montipora capricornis | reverse complement strand
ACACGTACCATTTTCACCCGTGCTCGGACTACCTCGCCGAAGGTTCCAGCACGGGTAAGAATTTTGGTTTGGCTCGGATGAAATTTGGTGTAAACGGGTTATTTACACTGCAAATTTTATCCGAGCCGAACCTCTTTTTTTGGGACCCGTGCCATTTTCACCCGAGCAGTGCCACAAATTTTCTGTAGGGTAAACCGGGCTTAAATCTTAAGCGGAAGAGAGCCACTGATTGGCAGGAATTGGCCTGCCAGAGCTGTTTATCTCTGTAGGCTATTGCTCACTATTGCACAGAAAAAGAGGCGTATTCAGCAACGGAGGAAGCACGCGAAACCGAACAAACCGGGCCGAAGCCCCAAACTCCCCAAACCAACAAGGGTAGGCCTTGATAAATTGTGCTAGCATAACTTTTGGCATAATTTGAGGAGACTAGCACAATTTTTGCTGATTTTTTCTTAAAAAATAGCACTGCTAGCACAGTCCGTATATATTGACAAGCCTGAGACCATTTTTGTTCAAAGTTTTAGCCTCATTTTCTAGTTGGTAACAGAGAGAGAGGGCGAACCCTGGAAGGCTGGCAGTCTGGCACAAGAGTAGCCAGATGGTGTTGATCACTGTACCTCTCATTTGCAAGTTTGAAAAATGGCGTCAGCCATGCCACTTGATAACTTGCCCCGAGACCATACCAGAGCCAGCAAATATAGCCAGACGCCGTTGCCTTAAGACAAAGAAAGCCAACTACAATAGAAGAGTTGATTGTGATACCACAAAAGGTATTGCTACACGATCGTAATACGTTTTTGGACTTGTTTCGCTCATTTTGCAGAAGGAATAATTTTAACAACAAGTGGCATAATATGAAAAAAAGAGCATAATTTGGGCAAAAAATGGGCACTGCTAGTAGCATAATATGCAACCTCGTTTCATTGTCGGGAGGCAGAGAAGAGAGAAGCCTAACCAAGGGTCCAGGACAGGACACCCCAGGACTATCATCATCCTCAGGGGCATCAAGAAGGGATGCAGGTCTAATCAATTATTTTGTAAATAAATTTACAGAAGAATAATTTTAAAAAATGCGTTAGCCCTTCGACGAAGAGAAGAGCCATTAAGAATTTTTATAAAATAAGATATCTCATGGCGCTTTCTCTTAATGTGGTACTAATTAGCTCACAAACTTAACTTTATAATTTATATTCTTGTACATTTATCTTCTTGATTTTCCTGTAAACGTGTCTACCTACTCTTTTTAGTCATGACATGACCAACCCAGATTAGCATCTGCTACCTGTGGGCATATCCAATTTGTTAACAATACCTGTTAGAAAAATAAAGAACGGAACTGAACTGAACTGATACTGAACTCCTTTTTGCACAGATTTTGATGGCTTGCCTTGAGCCTTTTGCATTTCTAACAGGATTGGTAATTATATTTTGAAAAGATTGCTATTGCTTCATCAGGTGCACCAAATCAAAATCAAAATCTGTCTCGAATAACTAAATGTCTAAATGTCACTTCAAAAACGCGAGAGTAATCTTTGGGTAAAAATAAATTGTACAAACAATTTAGGAAATGATGATGTTTTCATGTTTTTTCACAGCAGTGCGAGAGCACGTGACGTCACGTTATTTTGAGACCGTTGTAATGGCCGATTGCGTTGTCCTGAGTGATTTGATGGACATTTTGGACGCTTCGATTTCCCCTTCATATCCAACGCGTCGTCACATACAATGTAAATAGACAACGCGTGCAACTTCCAAGACCACTCACGGCTTAGTATCTCCAGAATTTAGCCGGATTTCTCCAACTTCCGCCTTAAATCCTGCTCGATTTTCAAGTTTCGCTCAGGTTTTTGTTATCGCCGCATGATGCGGATAGGAGTCATGGATCATTGGAATTTGCTTGATAACCTTGATCAAAATTAAATTAACCAATCAAAAAGCAGAGTTTAATAATTTTATCTCTCTTGGGAATCGAGGCCTGCTACACCAGCATCATTGCTGCGGAGCCTGGAAAACAAGTCGTGAACCCAAAATCAATATGGCGGAAACGTTGGTTGATGTTATTGTAAAATTAAGACAACTTTGGAAGAAGGATCAACCACTGAAACTCCTATGCGACATAAAAAATGGTTTAACGTCGTCTCTACTTTTCTTCTTTTTTTTTGGAAAATGGCAAAAATTTGGGTTGGTCGGAGAAATAAAGAGAGTGGCCTAATCCAATTTTTACTGCAACATACGGTTTATTAAAGTTTGATTTCAATTAAGTTACTTTCTTTGGATACGAAGAGTGAGATATACAACGTTAGAAGAGATTTTTTTAAGCTTTGAAAGGATGTGATGTTATTGATTGTGCAACTTTTGTCCAAGAACAAATAGACATCTGATCAATTTAAGTCTGCACCCACCAGCTAAAGTTTGATCGAAATCTCTTTTAAAGCAATTTAAAATTCACATCTGTTTGTCGAATTTCTTTTGTGAAAAGATTCTCTCTTTCTTCGTTCGTTTCTTTTTCATCTGAGCCCATGCATGCGCATTTGCTCAACTCGTCAATGAGGTTTTTTAATTACAACACTGAAAATTTGTAATTCCCTTCAGGGTCATTAATATAATGAACAGTTGTAGATTTTCATTTCAAAATGGGTTAAAGCACTTTAACCTGTAAATACAAAAAGTAGTGTCAGATTAACGCGCTCCTACAGTTGTGATACGGACGAATACTCGCTCTCGTCTAAATTCCCTAACACCACCTAACCCGTGCGAAACAACAATAGAAAAACATGACACAGTATTTGCTATCGTGTGCTAACTGGAGGCCGCACGTTTATTGAGACACGCTAAAGCAACAATTACAAACACAGTCATAGGTGCATAAGGCAAAAAAAAAAACAGAACCTGGGGAAGAACTAACGAGCATCCATAGGATGAAAAAACCTCACCGCGCTCGTTGCAGCAAATACTGAGGAAAAACCCCGGCCCTATGGATAGAACTCCCCCGACCTGCCGGGCACGGTGTTAAAGAAAAACAATACAAATAATTTAGATCCCTAGAGATCGTGTGACCAACAGACGAGAATTAAAATCGTCTTTAACGTAGCCATCCTTGGCGTTTTCGCTCGCCCAACGACCATGACGCTTGAATAGTCTATCAGGAATTCCAGCACAAGCTGCTGAGGTGGCTCCTCCAGCTCGTAGGCTATGAAGACTGAGCTTTGAAACGTCTGTTAAACCTTTAAAAGCGTCCTTTACAAGTTCGCGAGCTCTCGTATAGCTAATCCCTTGGCTCCGGACCATCTCTTTCGAACGAGGAGTAGCAAGGGCTCTGAAGAGAGGTAAATCTTCGGAGAGGTCGATCTGCGCAGCTGAGATGTACTCTTCCAAGGCCTTATAACAGGACAAGTCGGTAGGTCTGACCTTGCGATAACGATCCACGCCCCGTCACGGAAGTGATCAGTTTACGACGATTCATCCGCTTTAGATCCAAGAACTGTGCTCTTCACCAGGGAGGCAGTGGGTTGGAGATGCTCGGGGGTTGAGGAAAAGAATTCCTACCACATTTCCGACTGGAACACATCTGCAAAAAGACAAGAACTAACCGACAAGAAAAGAAAGACAAAGAAGATAGGCCATTCGTCTATATTATTTAATGAATTGAGATTAGAAACTGATAAACAACAATAAAAGTAAATAGTAAATCCAACACAGGATTTTACAAATAAATCCACAGTCATGGGTACAGATAGCCCCACGTCTGACAAAGGGCACAGGTGGTCCCTGAAACACAAATTCAAAACATGTTATAGAAACACAAACTAAGCGACACTTCAAATTCGCTCGCAACTCCCTAAATGCTGGGCACAGATAGTCTCGAGTCCGGTAGGGGGCACAGATTGTCCCTTAATCCCAAATTTAAAAAGAAACATGTCAAATAAACACAAACTATTTGACACCGTAAATTAACTCGCAACTCCATGAAAGCTGGGCACAGATGGTCCCATGCTCGAGGGCACAGATAGTCCCAAAAATCTCTTGGCACAAAAAAGGCCAATACATATTCTCCATATTCCACCAAAATGACAGATCAATTGCGAAACATATGCACGCATTCAGAAAATATATGAATATATAAAACCACTAGCAGCGAAAAGTTTACTAAATAAACTCCATAAAGACTCAGCACACGCGACTGGACGCAAATCAACTACTTCTCAGTAACGCTAACATCGAGAACTAAAAGAAAGAAAAACAGACAAATTAGCAAAGAAAATCAAGAGTAAGTGCCTCCAGCGAGAACACCAAGATGACTAATCTGCATAAAACACCTTCTTAAATACTCTTACCGAATCCCTTGATAGTTCATAACGACGAGAGCATATTTTTCCGCTAATTATTCAAAACGCGGAAAAATTCATCGCTCGTCTAAATTCCCTAACACCACCTAACCCGTGCGAAACAACAATAGAAAAACATGACACAGTATTTGCTATCGTGTGCTAACTGGAGGCCGCACAGCCCCAAGAGTACAAAGAAAGAAAAAATACAGCACGCAAAAGAAAAATGAAAAATACCTAACAATCGAAGTGGACTCTCAAAGCAATCATCCTGAAGTTCAAGTTTTCGTTTCCAAACACGCTATTACAACTGCCGGAAATGTACGCTTCTTTGAATGAGGGAAGTTCCATCCAATCGACAATGAGAGATGCAAAACGTTCTCCATCTGGACAAATCATCGGCCAAAAGGGGGCGGAATGCCACAAAGGAACAATAAGAGAACCTGAAACTTTACAGTTACTCATATGATGTAAGACACGCAAAATAAGACAGATAGGCGGACAGGGATAATTATTCTCCCCGTGCCAATTCATAACAAAAGCATCTATGCCTTCAGAACCTGGATTCCAAAATATTGACTTGAAACGAGGGAGTTTGGCATTCACATGATTTGCGAAACGATCTACAAAATGAGGACCCCAAACTGAGTCAATGTGGTGAAACGAAAGTGGAGAAAGGCCCCAGTCGTCTGAATCAAAAATACGACTGAGAAAATCAGCCTGATCATTCTGCGATCTTGGGATCCATTCCATTTCGATCGAAATGCCATGACTACAGCAGATACTAAATATAGACAAAGCTTCGGACTGCAAATGACCTTTACTACTTCCAGACGAAATAATCCGAGGTACATTTTCATTGTCCGTAAACCATTAAACCGGGTTAAACCTGAAAGCTGGTTTACCAAAGAAAGCAGAACAAACTTGACTGCCAAAATCTCTCTAAAAGTAGAGCTAGACCGCATTAAGAGGGGGTAAAATGAGCGCACCGTCGGCTTCCTGGGAGAGTACTCTCCAGAGAGCAAAGGAACCTCCAACGTTAAATAACGTGTACTTTTACCTTTACCTTACCTCGTGGGACCAAACACCTGACACTAAATCCAAGCCGCACTGCACGAAATAACCACCAAAACCAGAGTCACTGGCATCGGAGTAAACAACACCAACTGCGCTTGATTTAGGAGACATAACCTTGCCATTAATAGAGTCAATATTGTTCAACCGAAAGGAAAATTCATAACGAGCCTCAGGAAAGACGTGCAAGGGCTGATCCCAAGAGGATCTACATTCAATCGCTCCATAGCAGTTTCTTGTAAACAACCTGGTAATATTGCCTGCTGCACAAGCCATAGAAATAATTTGCCCTGTAAGTGAAGCAAGATCTCTGCCTAATAATTTGGTTATTTTTGGAGACAAGAAACGAGGGAAGATTTGAGCTTATGGATGCGAAACTCAGGAATTTGAATTAAACCTTCGCCAAAATCTAAAATAGATCCCAGGAAAAACTAACCTCTGAGAAGGTTCCCAAATAGATTTGTCGTCGTTAACTGTGAAACCAGATGAAGCAAGATCATGACGAACTGAATCGCTGAGAATTCTGGAACGTTCTACAGACATATTGCCTCCAATACCGTCATCTAGATACATTAAAATAAGATGTCCACGACCTCTCCAGTATTTCACCAATGGATGAACTACTTTGGTGAAGACATAAGAAGCTGAAGTCAAACCAAAAGGCAAAAACCTTAAATTCGTAAAATTTCATACCTCCATCAGAAGAAGGCCACTTAAACGACAAAAATTTCCTGTGTTCCTCATAGATATCAATGTGGTGATAGGCTGACTTGAGATCAAACGAAAAAACAGACATCACCGGAAGAAACATTAGAAGAACTGTTCTCAATTATTCGTACTTGACAGACTTCTTAACGATAAATTTGTTAAGAAAAGATAAATCCAAAATAAGGCTTGGTTTGCCTGACGACAGGCCAGCGACGTGTAAGAACTAAAAGAAAGAAAAACAGACAAATTAGCAAAGAAAATCAAGAGTAAGTGCCTCCAGCGAGAACACCAAGATGACTAATCTGCATAAAACACCTTCTTAAATACTCTTACCGAATCCCTTGATAGTTCATAACGACGAGAGCATATTTTTCCGCTAATTATTCAAAACGCGGAAAAATTCATGTCACGTATTTGCATATGAATGGTGTATGTCGCATGTTGTGTGCCTCGTTCAACAGAGAATGCCGCTACAACAACAAAATTTTGGCAGTTACTCCATCGTTCATTTTGGTACCTCTTGTTCGCTTCACATCAAGCTTAAACAATCTTGGCTCTTTTTAGAAATATACAAGAATTCTTGGAAGTCCTTATGCGCTTATGCGAAAAGACAGAGTAACTTGATGAAAGATAAAGAAATACCATTCATATGCAAACAAGTGGGCAGAAACGTCGTAGTTTGACAAAATTGATGTACTGGGGTAATAACTGCAAAATACCGGGTCACTTTTGTATTCTTGTGGTGACACTATTTGAAGAACGAGGCATATAACAATACAGGCCATTCATATGCAAATAAATGGCCGGGCATCATCCAATTTAGCCAAATGGATTAATTAGAAGAAACAGCTGGAACTTTAAACACAAATTGACTTTTTTAACGAATTGAGCTTGCAGCTTTATTTTTTTCAATTCGGCTCGAGAGAAGAGAACATCTGCCTGAACACTTCTGTTGTAGTTATATAAGGTTGTGATAAAAGTTTATTTGCGTGATCGACAGAACGCTAGCGCATGGATAGTGGTGATTGCATTGAAATAATATCCTTTGGGAAGAATTTGGAAAACAAACATTGAACCAGATAAAGCTAAAAGGGAGTTTCTAGACGAAAATACGAGCTAAAAGAAGTGACCATGTCCACGGACGAAGCGATAGAGTTCCAAACAAGACACATTGCAGCTGTGATAACAGAAACAGCCATATTTTCATTGGTAATGATCCTTTCACTGTTAGGAAATCTTCTCGTCTGTTATGCTACTTATCGAAACCCAAGATTGAGATGCCCCAGTAACTATTACATTATTTCCCTTGCTCTCACCGACATCTTGCAAGCATGTTGCTCTATGCCACTATCAGTTGCCTTCCTGGCCTCTGGAGAATGGTCATTTGGAACAGCTACCTGTGATTTTGTTGCTATTACGAAGCTATCTTTAACAAAAGTATCTGCCTTTACTATGGGTCTGATGGCGTTGAACAGATATTATAAAATAATGAAACCAACTAAATACCTAAAAATTTTCAAGCCAAGGTGTATAGTTATCACCGCATTGCTGGCTTGGGCAATACCTTTCACACTTGCCTTTCTTTCAGTATTTGTTCTTGATCAAAAAATCAAACCAAATACGGATTTTGCAATGTGCATCATTTCTTTCCCGCGTCTATATTTTTTCTCGGTCATAATCCCCTTTATTTACGCACCATATTTCGTTATTGGATTTTGTTACTGGAAGATTTACAAACAAGTGAAAATGCACAATGCAAATGTTTCATGGCGGTCTTCCAACGTTACCGACGTCAAAATCAGCAAAACTTTGTTCGCCACTGTCATCGCATTTTTCACTTTCCTTCTTCCTTCTCATATCATAATTATTATCTCATTCACAGAATATTCTCATTTCCCGCGTTATCTTTTCCTTCTTGCAACTCTCTTTATTTTTATGACCAGTTGCATCAATCCGTTTATTTACGGGTATATGAACCGTGCTTTTAAAACCGAGTTTAAGAAATGGTTCGTTCCTAAAAGGGGCCACTCCGTAAATATTGCATTGGATACGAGAAGACGAAAACACGCTGGAAGAAGCAACGATCAAGAAGAAGATAAAGGAGAATCAGTCGCGGATAAGGAAAGCTTCCCCAAGTGAAGATTTTAGCGAGACAAAAATTAAAGCGAGAAAGATAGTGAAAAATCATTGCAAAAAGAATACATTACGCTATCGACGTAAAGAGGGTCAATCAGTAACTACAGAAGCCATCGAACAGAATTAACGTTGCAAGAGGTCTTTCTTCGTAAATGATTACGTCGACGGACATTTTAAATTCATAGCAAGCCTAACGTTTAAAATTACATGCCAGTATCGCAACTGTGAAGCGTTTGTTGTACAGTCGAACCTGTATATAACGGCCACCCTCGGAACTTGAGAAACTGGCCGCTGAATAGAGGTGGCCGCTTAATACAGGATCACTAAAAATACTCACTGGGCGTGGTCTAATGTCAATTTTAATGGCGTATCATACAAATACACTTCATGCAAGGAAACAATAGAACAATCAACACTCTTTCAAGCTATCTACTGGCTTTAAACAAAGTTCAGTGCCAACTTGTAACTTATTAACGGTATAATAAACGTAACATTGTCTAATCTTCTACGGTATACAGTTACTGTACTGTATTTCTATGACTAACAGCTCACAACAAAATATCTGATTCCGTCATTTCATAGTTGTTCAATGTGTATAAATAACGGAAAGTTTTCTAATTAAAAGTAGCCCAATAGACAAAAAAACTGTTCAAGTTAAAGTAGTAATAGGGTAGGAATTGCGAAGGTCGGACATGTACGTCTGGCGGTGCAACACTTGAAACTTTTGTTTGCAGAGCAAGTCGTTAACTGTCAACTTTGCGGGCCTTGATAACTATTGGAGCGGCCTTAAACATTTCTCGCCTTTTTGACAGCCAAATTATTGGCGGACGTTTTGTAAAACAACCCACTGTTGACTCAAAATCTGATGTGGCTCACTTGAAAAGTTCTTTCTACAGCTAAAACATGACAATGGAACTTCTTCACGTCTATTGTTATATCCGTGAGTACCATGCATACTTGAGTATATGGGAGCCAAAAGTCGATGAGATGTACGCATTGAAACGAGAGCCGCAAAATAACGAAGACTCGAATGCTGTGGCAATTGCTCGCCTAAAATTACGAATACGTAAATATAGTGTTACACCCAGAGTTACAAGATCTGGACGTGGCAAAACAGCTTCGAAGCCATATTCTCACCCTAATGAAATGATGGACGATTATGA
Organism: Montipora capricornis; assembly: GCF_036669925.1. Lineage (NCBI taxonomy): Eukaryota > Metazoa > Cnidaria > Anthozoa > Scleractinia > Acroporidae > Montipora > Montipora capricornis. The sequence continues at coordinate 20,278,197 of NC_090895.1, read as the reverse complement.
AGTGATTCGACATGTACCTAAGTTGATGGCATTGAGGCTAACAAAATTTTTGAAACGGCCTACAAACAAAGGGTAAGTGACGGTAAAATGGCAAGCGAGTGAACAAAGGTGGAGGTTATGGCCTAGAAATTCCTTGCGAGCATAGGTTTGAAGGCTATTCATTCTCCATCACATGGCTAAAGAACAAGCTAATTGAAGAGGAATTTCTAGCTGAAGAGTGTGAAGCATATCTTAAAAACGATCTATCTTTTTTTTGCCTTACTGTACTTAAGCACATTGCGGACATCTGCAAAGCGTTAACGACACTAAAGAGCCGACTATCAGTTTACAGTTTGCAAATGATATTTCTTTATAGTGATGATGGTTGCATTTTAAACACAATTTACACCTCATAAACTACGCCGGCTTAGTTTCCGTTCTGGGGTGGCCGCTTAATACAGGTAAAAATAACAAAGAAAGACAAACATGGGACTGGGTGGCTGCGGTGGCTTAATAGAGGTGGCCGTCTAATACAGGTAACAATTACAGCGTTTGTATGAGCGAAAAATCGGGACTTTGAAAACTGGCCGCTTGGTAGAGGGTGGCCGCTTAATA
>NC_090895.1:20255103-20272603 GCF_036669925.1 Montipora capricornis | reverse complement strand
GTAAGGGATGAAACGGCACTCACTGCAATTCGTAGGTCTCCAATGTGTCAAGTCTTCGAGGGGTACTTGGTCTTTGGCTTTTTACAAAAATCACACAAGACCCAATCAAAGAGTACGTCCAAACGTCAACAGCTCATGCTTCGTGTGACGGGTTTGGGTGAGACCGAGCCGTTTTATACAAAATAGAGGGGCACGTGCATAGAGTTGAACTGACCTTGAAAGACCTTGACACCACCTTGAAGAACCAATGATAGAGCCCCCAGTATTTTTACGGAGGCACCGGGAAAGTCCAATCACGTGCTCTAGACCAAGCATAAAAACGCGAGTCGATCGTCGTCCACTGCTAGTTGTCTTCAGATGGAGAAGGTGAGTACCTCTTGGGAGTACGGAGACCTGTCGCCCACCAGAAATCCATGTCCAGAAAAGAGGAAGAAGAAAAAACCTGCCAAACGTCCTCGTGCGAGTAAGAGAAAGAAGGACGACGATGCGGTCTTTGAGGCGACCAAACCGCCCGCCAAAATAAACAAGGAAGCCCGCCAAAAAGCTATGGAACAAGGAAAAGAAAAGAGGCAACAAGAAGAGGCCGAGTTGAACCAAGCCACTCAAGAGCTGAATGCGTTTTGGGCGTCCGTACCGTGCTTGGATGTTTTGCCCTCATACCAGGAGATGATAGCACCACCAGTCTCTGCAGAACCAGATTCCTTCATCGTGCCCCTACCAGAGCCAGTACCACCCCCACCACCATAGTCTTCCTCAGACCCAGCGTACCAACCTGTCTTGCGTCCGTTTCACGACACGCCTTTCTGTCAGGGACTCCCCAAGACCAATGTGCCTTACACGTAGTGCCAGAGGCATGACAAGGTGGTGGGTAACGAGAAAGCCTATGTGTGGGTGACCGAATTCCAACAGCAACTGCACCTGGACAGCAAGAGAGGACCGTGGGACTGTTTTTGTGGTGAAAAGTCCAAGGTAGGACGACTATGAACCTGAATTCCCCCCAACGTGGGTTGCTTCTTTTTGGCGTGTCTCCAGAACATACCCTGTCGGTTCTTCCAATCGGGGTACTGTGAGTGGTCGGACCGGATCGTTCAGCGCCGATTACAAGAATCCAGAAAACGATGTTGGGTGAACGAACAGGAGGAGAAAAACCTCAGTTGGTTGGTTGAAGTGGATGGAGAGTTAGACCCTCCTCAAGCCAGAAAAAAGAAAGAGTTGGAAGAGTAAGAAGCCAGTCCCATCAAGGTGATACCAGTGCGAAGTCTACCCCAGGAAAAGTTAGGAACAGAGCTGGAGAAGTATGTGAGAAAATACCAATGGCTGGACCAGGTGAAGAAGCTACGTGAGCAAGAATTCTTAGAGAGACAGGAGTGCCAGGAATTAGAACTCACCCGCCACATCACAACTGGACTGTTACAGTCCCTTTTTATTTTCAATTGAAATGTCCCCGAGTGCTTTGGGTGGTGTGGCCCAGCACGCTGAAGCTCAAGGGTTGACATGGGTCGAAGCCCAAAAGGAATTACGCGGAGAATTGGCCTACACACTCCATCAACCTGTGAGACGTAAGTTCAAAACGCTCCCGGTCTTTGTGTTTCACAAGGACGAGCAATGGCAATCGGATCTGGTGAAGACAGCCTTAAAAAAGAGAATGGCGGGCATCACTATCTCTTGACTTTCATCGACGTGTTGTCCAAATACGCGTGGGTCTACCTGGTGAAGAACAAGACGGGTACGGCTGTGACTCAAGCTTTTGAACAGATGCTACGACAAGGAGGAAAACCTCAACGTTTAGTGACCCATCTCGACAAAGTGTTTTACAATCCTCCCTTTCGTCGAATGTTGTAACGAGAAGGCATCCATCACTTTTTAACTCATGGAGATGCCAAAGATGTCTGTTTAACGTTGTCTGTTTATCTCCCCAGTTGGACGGAAGGAGTCTTTATCGTTCGACACTTGGTGCGGGGACCTGTGGTCACCTACGAGTTGGGAGAATGGGAGGGCACCCCTTTGGAAGGCAGTTTTTGCGAACAAGATGTCCAACAAGTCACCGTGCTCTGTTCCGAGTGGAAAATATTTTACAACGACGTGGAAAAGCCGTCAAAGTCCGTTGGTTGGGTTGGCTGAACAAATACGATAGTTGGGTGCCTCGATCGGCCTTGACCTCTCTATAAAAATGACAAGAAAAAAATGAGAGATAGAGCATGCCTTGTTACGCTACGCTGTCGAGCAACGAACAACCGACCCAATTCCCCGACAACAGACCATCCTGCAGTGATGGGAATGGAGGAATATGTCGAAGCAGGTCCTAATCCGATGTTGGTACCAAAACCCAGGCAAGGAACCAAGGCGGATTTTACAAAGAAAGTGTTTTACGACAGCGCCGTCTACAACAAATATCTGGCTACCTTCATGGATCAACCTGTAACTTGGGTTGCAGAGATGCAAGGATGGACAACCCCGACATATCGAGTATCATCGTCTCCGTGGCTTCAAGGTCGAGATCGTACAGGTCTGTGTGACCAAAGTGAACGGACGTCAGGTGGTGAATCCTACTGATCAAGCACTTCGCATCCGATTGCATTTCGTCGTCATCATGGATCGCATCGTCTTGCTCAGTGACGTCTCGCCAGAACTTCCTAAGAATACCAGCAGTACCTTCAAAGGCCGCTTAGGCCATCCCGTCCAAGAGGATGGAGACTGGGAAGTCGGTCTGACCTACGTGTCCATGTCTGACCAAGGGTTGAATTTGAAAGAATTGCTCGGTCCCAACAAAGACGCCTTGGTCACCCATACGTACCATGTCAATGCAGCCAAAAAGCTCTACAAAACGAGTACGGTTCATCGCAACGATGTGCTCCAAAATGAATCGGCCATCGTCGACGGGGTCAGTTTCATGAAAGCCCCCCTCTGTCAAATCGATTGGCAATCGACCCATACGCTTCAGAGCATCGACAACGCGTCCGTGATCGATGGGAGACGGATGACGTTTCGCTGGGAAGGCGAAGAGGCGGTGCTTGAGCAACGTCTACACGGCCCATATCAAATTGATCAAGGAACCACCTTGGCGATGCGTATGGGATGGTTGGTGAAAAAGTACGATGGAGACTACACCTTGAGATCCAATTTGTGCAACTCTCTGTACCATAAAGGTGGCAAGAAAAGTGCCAGAGTCATGATCACCGAATACCACTTGAGCGTTTGCGGTGTGTGCTGTCTGAAGGATTCGTGTTAATAATAATAATAATAATAATAATAATAATAATAATAACTTTATTTTCCAATATGGTAGACAAATTTAACAATTTAAACTGTCTAAAATGCATTGGGCAAAATAATTAATATGCAATTAATGATATTTACATATAAAATATAGAACAGAGATAAATGATAAATAAATATTGATAAAATTATAATATTATATACATTAGGATTGTAGAACAGTTTGTTTATAGCTTTCCTGTTAGTTCATTATTAAAGTGTCTACTGGCTTTAATTATAAATGAATTTGCCGCTCTTTTGGTACGGGCTGGTGGAACTGCTACTATACCCTTAGCCTGAGATCTTGTTCTGTACTGGTTTTGTTAGTGCTGCGGAAACAGGTGGTTAAGTTTATGTTCATTACTTTTCATTTGTTTGAAGTAAGGCATGGAAATAGTATGAAGTCGCTGTTCAATAGTTGGTATATTGGCCATCTTTAAAGCATCAGCATATTTAAGACACGGGAAAATGATTCTTAGTACACGTCTCTGTATTGCTTCTAGCTGAGCAATGAGATATCCAGTAGATGGAAAAAACCGTGCAGGTGCTGCGTACTCGATAATGGATCTGATTGACGCCAAGTAAATGTGAACAAGTTCTTTGGGAGCTACAATTTACCATGACAAGAAAGAGGGTTGGACCGAGCACACTTCCCTGAGGAATTCCTGCAGGGACACACTTCCAGGATGACATATGTCCATTAATGCAGACCCTTTGCTGTCTGTCATTGAGAAAACTACGTATACAAATAAGTATAGATGGATGTACGTCCAGTTGTTGAAGGATGTCAATAACGATATTGTGATCAACTCTATCAAACCCTTTACTGAGATCGTAATAGCAAAGTCGAACTGCTTGTTTTGGGTTGTCTGTGCTTGTATAGAGAAAGTTCATGAGGTCGACTAAGGCAGCAGTGGTGGATGATCCCTTCAAAGAGCCAAAGTGTCTGTCATCCAGATTAGCTTTGATCTGTTCAAATAGAATACCGTTAAGATGACTTTCGAAGATCTTAGCCAATGGTGATGTAACTGAAATTGGTCTGAGGTCTTTTCCAGGGTCAGCGACCTTGGATGTTTTAGGTACTGGCGTTACGTGAGCTATTTTCCATACTGATGGGAAGTGACCTTCAATGATGCTAGAGTTAATGATATTCACGATTGGTTTAGCTACTTCATAGTGTTCCATAAAAAGGTCCTTTGTCCTGTAGTGGTCTTAAAAAGAGGAATATTTAATAGTTGAAAATTGCGAGTCTCACGGCCACTTATCTCCGCTCGCTTTAAAAAAAGCGAGAAAAGGTAAGTGAGAGCTTGTCCATTCATGCATTTGAAAGCAAGCACAGCATCACGACAGTACAGTTGCGATTTAACTGGACGCCAGCGTAACTCTTGTAAGACTGGGGTCACGTGATCGAACTTTCTGGTATTACTGACGGCCTTCGGGGAGCAGCTGACGACGTCCATATATCATAAGCTTTGTCTTACCTGGGTTCAAGAGGAGGTGATTGTCAAAAAACCAGCTGCAAATTCTTAAGAGATCATCATCAATGTTAAAGATTGCATAAGCCATGTCTTGAATTGAGAAAGAAATGTGAAGTTTAGAATCATCAACATAGTACCATATCCTCACTGCATACTCATTACCTCATCGCATAAGATTAAGTTATGGGAAGAGTCCGCTCCTGCCCTCGCCACCACGACAACAACTCATAAATTGGCAAACAACACGGGTACCAAACGTTTCCAACATGACTCCCCTTTAGTTCTCTCCATTACTCAAATTCCTCTTAATAACCATAATCGGCGAAGGAAGGGGGCCAACGAAAGGGGAGGTTCCCTGCCTTATACTACACACGGGGATATCACCGGAAGGAGGAGCAAGAGCACTAACCTCGGAATAAAATGAAACAGGACCCTATAAAGAAAAGGGAGAAAAATGATAAACGAAAAAACGCGGAAATAAGCCAAAAGCAGGGGAACCACCCCTTCGTTGACCCCGAGCTCCGAACTAGGTCTGAAATTGAGACACAGAGCAGGCCCCCTAAGGTCAACGAAGAAAGTGAGTGAAATAGGGTGAAAAAGAAAACGTTAAAACAAACTAACGCGAGAACAAAAATTTATCGTAAACTGAGGCATAAGAGACTATTGTCCAACACGACCGCGACCAAACTGTCGCCCCGCTGGTGGGGCACGGCACGTTCGAGCGATATGTCCCCATCTTAAGCACCTGAAGCACTGAACCTGGGCACGGCCAGGGTAGGGGGCTGGCCTGCGCATTGCAGAACCAGGACGAACAGGCATGGGAGGTGGAGGTGCCTTTCCGACTCCCTTCAAAATCGCGTTTGCGTCTTTGGCCACCTTTGCTCGCACGGGATCCCCCAACAATGCCAGAAAAAGACGCTGAAGCTGTTCGTCATCCACAAAATCCGACCTGGTCTTTATCTCATCCAAAGCGGCAGCGTACTCATCGGCTTTTTGGTGGTTCTCGTTTTTGGCCAAACGCAACAACGACTGTAAGAGCTCAACCGCCTCATACTTGTCAAACATCGCTGCTGGTCGATTTATAAAACGACGAAGCGCAGCCAAGGCTGACTCAGAACTGTCTAGAGTCCAAAGGCGTTCCAAGGAAATGACCTTTTCCTCTAATACTCTAATGCGATCGGCAGCCTATCATGAAAAAGAAAACACACTTGAGGCTATTGTCTTCACCAGCGACATGCCCCAACGTTCTCCAAAAATAGTTAACCTAAAAGGTCACTAAGTGGTGGCATACCAAACATTCCCCACCGAAGGAGAGCATAATAAAACAAACAGTGCAAGAAAACAATAACATCCTACGTCATAATATCGCCGTAACCCGCGGCAAAGCGTAACACTGAAAAAAGCGCAACCATGCAAATGAAGCTATACATAGACCGCGCAAAACTGTCTCAACTGGCGGAAATCCTTAAGTTATAAGTACACTGATTGCAACGTCTACCGATGATATGCCTTCGCCAGTAAAAACTAGTGGTATACCAAACAAACAAACGCTCCATAAAACTCTTCACTGGTGGAATAGCCGAACACGAACACGAAGACCACAAACTCATCGTGGTCTTCTATAATCTCAAAGGCTACGACAGGCACTTTCTGTTACAGACCCTCTACGATCTATGGATGAAAGTGACCCGTGCGGGTGGGACAAAAGATCTTGTCCTCTCGATTCGGGAACGTCACGGTCAAGGACAGTGTCTGCTTTCTGCCGATGCACTTGTCGGCTGTCACCAAGACCTTCGGTCTGAATCCGGACAAGTACGCCAAAAAGTACTTTCCCCACTTTTTAAACCGTCGTGAACTTCAGGACTATATCTGCGAAGTTCCGGCTAAGGATTACTACGATCCCAATAAGATGAACTCTAAGGGCCGGGCTCAGTTCCTTTGATGGAATGCAGAGCTTCGGGCTGAAAACTACGTGTTTGACTTCAAGGAAGAAATTTGAAGTAGTGCGAATGGGATGTGCGGGTGTTGGGAGCGGAATGTCGGGCGGTCCCGACCAACTTTGAAAAGGAGGCAGGATTTGATCCCATGGTGTGTTGTTTAACGATTGCGGCGGCCTGCACGCAGCACTTCCGTTCCACGTGTTTGCGGCCCCCCACTTCCGTGTCGAACTGTCGTCGGGATGGGGCGGCGTAGCTAATTTTCGTTTCATAAACAAGTTTATGAATCCGACTTGCTCATAACGGGGGTGAACGCTATTTTCAGACCCCTCTTTGCACAAGTGTTACACAATCTAAATAGGTAATACCCATATAATCTAAATTTAGATCAGTGGGTGCAAGCCATCTCAGATGATCATCCTACTTTATGTAAAGGGTATGGGCAGCAATTATTTGGTCTCCAAACGTCCCTCCTCCGGAATTTTGCAGATATTAAGCACATGCCTTATTTGTTTGGAAGTAGAGTGGAATGTGGAATATGGCCAAGACAGCATGGTGCGGTCAGACAAGGCATGGAAAATGTGAAAAAACCTGGGGACGGACTTTAACAGGATATTGAGACACAATGTCAATGCCTTCTCATTGGTTCTTAGCTTCTCCACTTTCTTTTGATAGTGCCGTGCTGGTTGCGGTGGTGGCTGCATAATTTTCACAACTTCTGCCGGACCGTTTGGATGTATGTAATTTCAGGATCACTTTGCTCTTCAGTATTAGAATCCATTCATATTACTCATTACAGATTTCAATTTGTCTTTCACAAGTAAAATGAAAGTTGTTCGGTATTTATTTGAAATTCTGGTCAGTGCTTTCACCAACATTCAGTGCAAAAGTGGAGTGGTACCATTTCGTTCAATGGGTGCGTGGACAGACGGGACTCAAACGAGACACGAGTTATATCAACTACGATCGTTCCCGACGGCTCCTGGAGGCCTCAAAACCCTCCACTTTGCGTGTCCTGTACCAAAAGGCGGACGAAGCAAGAAGACAGCAGTTTGGAATGTATCGTAAAAGATCGTAAACTCGGACGAGGCGAGCACTAGGTCGCCTCACACGTTTTCTTTGTACATAATATTTTTTTGTTCTTATTAAACCGTCTCATTCGTAAAAAATCTTTTTTTCTTTTTTCGCTTGAACCGTGAGTGGTCTGGGACTCTGCGACGTCATCCCATCCCTGTTCGATGATGTCATCCCACCCTCTCTTCGCCCTCTTTTTTCAAACATTGTACGTAAAACACCCCATCCTGCTTTCTCGGACGTCCCATGGTAGGCAAAACGCGCCAACCTGTTTCCTGAGGGTCCACAGAAAGGTACGCCATTTATCCCACACCACTACTGTAAACAGCCCACTTCGTTATGAATTTTCTTTATTGTTATTGTTGTCATATGTGTTTCAGAATTTGAAAGATAGTTACTACATAGATTTACCAAAAGTTCCTTTTAGTATTATGAAACTCTTTATAACAACTATTATATGATGCTGCTTTCTTAAAATATAGTTGTCTTTTTCTTCATCTCGTCGTTACCACTTTGATGTTTTACAAAATATCAAATTATCTCAGAAAGCAAAAAACCAAAACAAAATTTATGCAACGTGTACTCCAGATATTTTTCCAGATCACCTTGCACATGTTCATTACTTCTAACACTATTTCAACTAGATATGTTGCAACTAGATATTTTGACGCGCCATCCACTTCTCGACCCTATGCTAGCTAAAAATTCCTATTTAAGATGCTGCCCATAAAATACTAAATTAGGCTTGGGTTTTGATTGTTTGTATGTGGTGTTACTTGGCAAATGATACACCTTTCTAGTACCCCCTTAAGAAACATCTGTACCAGTTTATGAAGACAGCAACAGTACTTAACAGGGTAGCTAATGGAGAGAATTATCCACGTCAAATGAATAAATTGTGGAGAATCGAAAGGCACATTTTACTGAGTGAAATAGTGTACGCGTGCTAATTGCAACCAAGCCAGTTGACACACGTTCGCATTGCGGACCTACTTTTACAGTAGTTTTTGTAAACTACGGATTTCTAAGTTAACAAAAGCATTGAGGTTACAGTGCGACCGGAAAACCCGTGAGCACCTGAAAGATGTCAGGAATGTTATTTCTGTCCAATCACGCGTCCGAAATCCACTCGCCGCTCGCCGTTGATTGCGCGGTAGGAATTGTGTCGGCTCTAGATTTGCCGGGTAATTGATTTAACTTTTGCTTATTCTGTTCATTTAAGCTCTGAGACCTTTCATAAAATAAAAAGCAAAACAAAACAGTGCATGTATTAGTCCTTTCACCGATCACTGGCGCTCGGAAGCAATTGCTGCTTTCAAAATGTGGCGCCCTTGCAAATACCTGTATTATTAACAATTATTCCATGAGCGCGCGTTGGATATGAGGTGGTCGCGCTGAGTTGGCTATAACCAGTCTCATATCCAACAAGCGTGAATGGAATAATTGTTATATTAAATTCCTTAAACTCCAAAAGTTTGGAAGTACGAAATACGAGCGAAAAAAGCGAGAAAATCCGAGCCAAATCGAAAAAACTTGATGACGATGCGATGCTGGAAAATACCTTGTGGTCAGATAGACGCAGTCTCATCACTAAAACATCTTTTGCCTTTTGCTTACTTCTAAACGTCGGAATTGATCCAAACTTTCCACAAAAATGTTTTTTTTTTTTGGCTTTATTTAGAGAGAAATTTCGCTTCCCGGCAGTCAATTGAGATATAAGGTCAAACTAAGGTATATGAGCTGATAGCCAAGATTGAGTGAACCAATCAGAGCAAGAGAAATGCATTAACTGAGGTTGAAACTTTACTAATAGCGGTTATTCAGTTTGCGGTTTTGGCGCGTAAAGCACTCAAACATGATTGGCTTAAAAACAATAAGCATTCCTGACATATTTTAGGTGTTCACGGTTTTCCCGGTCCCACTGTAATAAGAAATTGTTTGAAGCGTTTATTTTATCTTCAGCAAGAAATTTATGCCCACTTATACAGAGTGCTCTTAGTGTTTAAGTCCCATTTTGTCACCGCCAGGTATTTGTTACCTTTGTACTCATATGACGTGAGACCATGTGCTTTAGAGGTTGGAAGTTCTCGATATCTGACAAACCCTGATTCCGAGTAACGATAAACAATCGATTTACCATGGAGATTGGCCACACATAGAAACATTTGACCACACATAACAAATGGTTGCCAAGCAGCGGCTCCCTTTGTTGAAATGCTCTGAAAGAGAACGAACTCGCTGCCGTTCCACTTGTAAATGAAAGAATCAATATTGCCACTTGTACCATTTTCGCGGTTGGCAAAGACAAGAAATGCTTCATTCTTTATGTAAAAAGACTTTACATCAGTAGCGCCATACGTCTGAAGGGATTGCATTTTTGTAAATTCCTTCCCTGTCCACTTCATCAAGGAGGAATGGGCAGAATACCCCTGTTCGGGGGTGCCCCTGTTTGCAACAACCATGAATGTTTCGTTGTTTATTGTCAAGACTGTGGTTGCCCACGCGCTTTCAGTTTCCACCCGTTGAAACTCTTGAAACAGGTTGTCTTTCCATTTGTAGATGTAGGAAAAGCCGTCTTTATTTTGTGTGACTGCGAGGAACAAGTCAGTTGATATTTTGAAGAAGGTTAAACTGGTCGCTTTAAACGTTTCAATGTTCTGAAATGTCACGAACTCGTGTCCATTCCATTGATAAATGGTAGAGTTCAAATTATCGTTAAATGCGTCCCGGAAATTAGCAACAGCAAGGTAATGGTTATCAGCGATCACATGATGTTCAATTCTCCTTGCTCCTGTGGTGTCTATGGTCTGGTAAAGGATAAAGTTTCCAGCTGACTCGTTTAGCTTGTAGATGTAAGAGTCCATCTTGTAACCTTCTGTGTTTCCTATGTGGTTAGCAAAGGCAAGAAACACACTACCACCAATGGTGAAATGTTCAACATCTACAGCTCGTTTTGTTGGCAGATCTTGGCATTTTTCGAAGCGATGAGAGCTTCTGGTACAATCTAAGTAAAAGAGAAATGACTCAACGATCACCAAACATACCGTCGTAATAATACATTCGGCTAAGTGTCTGTTCTTTATAAAATCGTCAACAAGAACAAAACTGGTTGCAATGGAGACTGCATCAGCCAAGACCTTAGTGCGAAAGTCGTGGGCTCGAACCGCGGCCGTGCTACCACTCATGGTCTTTATATAAATAACTGACGAGAAAGTGCCTCCTTTTTAAATTCACCTGAAAATGGTAAGATTATCAAGGTTCCTTGAATAAGGAGTAAAACGCGTGTGGGCCCGTCTCAGTGATGAAACTTGTAAACCGGGTAAAGCATTTAACTTTTATTGATTGCTCTGCTCCAAACTGTAATATTTCACGGTAATGCTAAGGAGCTGCAGAATTATCGGAAGAGAACTAGTTTTGTTCTAAGAGATGACGAAAATTAGGCCATCAGTGTGTATTGATGGTTCAGAGAGAAGATATCTTTAAATTACCTTGGATCCTGCTGGCATTAAAACTTCAGAATACATCATTATCCACATCAGCAGTTGCAATTTGTCAATTGCGCTACCCAATGGACAGTGACTTCCACCTTTTGAACAACTGGCGCCTGGTACCGGTGCTTTAGACTATATGGTATAACTTGTCTAAGGTAATAAAGTGGTATCAATCTATGGTGCAGTAACTTTGAAAGTTTGACCAGCTTGTTTTGTCAGCGTTTGGTTTCAAGTTGACTTCCATCGTTGTTGAGTTCGCACTCACACTGCTTTAAAATCTCACAAGACTCCTTAGCGACCATTTAGAATCAGATTTTCAAACTAAAGTGATGTTAGCTTGCAAGTGGAAGTTTGTTTTGGGTTCTTTGAGTCATTGTTCGGGAGAAAAAAGGTCATGTTCCCCCCCCCCACCCTAGGGTTGCTTTCTCACCCCATGATAAAGTGCTCGCTGGTTTGAAAGACGGATGTTTCCTGGTATGTGCTCTTTGTCACGGGACCCTCTCTCTCGCGACAAATAACCTAAAGAACCCAAATCAAGGTTCAACTTACAAGTAAGCAACATTTAATTTTGTTATTTTAGTGCAGCCAGAACGAGGCCCTTTTTCCCTACCCTGACGGTTGCTAGAGCAGGCGTAAAGTTTTCATTCCATCAGGAATCCAATAGATCTTTTTGAAGCGCGCCGACGCTTTACCGATTATATTCGATTCGTCTTATTATAGAAGTATAAACTTGTAGGTTGTATTGTCGTTTTGTTGAAGCCTTCATTCGATGGGTCTTTCTGACATTAAAAAGTCTGAGTTAATTAAAAGGATTTGCAATTCATGGCCCAGCCGTGCGAAGCCTCGATCTACAACGCCAATCAACTGTTAAGTTATTTGAGGTTTCAATTTTCATTGGTCAGTTAAATAAGCTTTTTCAAAAGTAATTTTAAAACATAAACTGAAAAAATCATGCGTTTTGACGACGGAGCACGTTACGAGTTCAATTCACCTTAGGTTTTAAAAGGAGTCCAAAAGCGAATTTTTGGTGATGGTAATTAGTTCTTTTTTTCTCATATCTGATTTTCAAGACTTTCCATGTAGACTCCCTTTGAAAACGAAGCTGACTCGTATTCGCACATGGTTTGCTTGTCAATACACATTATCTAAATCCGTCGCTTGCTCTACCTGAACATGATTGTCCATCACCAGTGAAACCTGGCTTGCATATGCAGTGAAAGTGTCCGGCAATATTAACACAGGTTGCATTTTCATTGCAATCATGGATGTTGTTGCTGCATTCATCGATATCTGAATAGTAGGAAAAGAAACTGACAGGTCACGGACTACCGAGATCAAAGGTGACTTGAATTTATGTACTGAATGACAAAATAAGAACCTCCCACCTCGAACCTCTATTAAAGGTCAAAACACCTCAAATGAAAAATATGATATGATGGTTGGTGCTTCTGACGAACCTAAGACCCAGAGTTTTAAACAAACTAGAGATGACACGATGTGAATACGGAAAATAGAATAAATTGTACCTGAACATGATCTTCTATCACCAGTAAATCCTGGCTTCTCTCTGAAGTCGGTAATTTTTGGTATGTCAAATCTTTAAGTCACTGATTTGTGTGTTTTTCTCGAGGCAGATTGCTGACAGCCCGAGAAGAGTGATCACCAGAGTGTATTTTAAAAGGTGGGAGCAAATCGTAGTTACTAAAACAAGGAATGACCTAAAATGACCTTCAATGGCCTACAATGACCTAAAATGACCTACAATGTCCTACAATGACCTAAAATGACCTACAATGGCCTACAATGACCTACAATGGCCTACAATGGCCTACAATGACCTACAATGGCCTACAATGACCTACAATGGCCTACAATGGCCTACAATAACCTACACAATGACCTACAATGACCTACAATGGCCTACAATGGCCTACAATGGCCTACAATGACCTACAATGGCCTACCATAACCTACAATGGCCTACAATGACCTACAATGACGTACGATGGCCTACAATGACATACAATGAGAGTTTGCAATGACATACAATAGCCTACAATGACGTACAATGGCCTACAATGACATACAATGTCATACAATGACATACAATGACCTACAATGGCTTACAATGGCCTACAATGGCCTACAACGACATACAATGACATACAATGACATACAATGACCTACAATGACCTACAATGACATACATACATACATACATATATATACATAACTTTATTTGTTAACGCAGGTTGATAAAAGTCAGCCAATGGCTGTTGTGGACCTGCCTATCTAATTACAACATTAAATATACAAAGCATAGAATACAAATAAAGCTTGTCCACAAATAATTACATAAAAGGCTGAGTATGTCTATTGCGTATGGATACAATTAAAATAAGTAGAAAATAAAGTGAAATCAAAAGTAGTAAAAACCTCGTTCTTGTTTGTGCTCAAACATGATTCTTTATCGAAGCTTACTTTACCTAGTAGGGCCGGGTCTTTTTTTTTATCTTTTGTTTAATGCTTGCATAGCTGCCTGTGAGTTTATATGGCTCTGGTAGGATATTCCAAACAGTAGGCCCTCTATAGGATAAAGATGTTCTTCCTATATAGTAATTGTACTTTGGTACATTAAATCCTTCTGCTCCTCTTAGATGGGAGTGTCGCGGCTCAGTTTTATAGAATAGATCGCAGATAGATTTGGTGCTAAATCATAATAAACAGAATACATAAGTAATGTATAACCTAAGTTTGTAAACGTTCATTAAAGGCTGCCAGCGAATGTATTTTAAAGTCTCCAAGTTAACATCAGCAAGGCCGTATATAATTTTTGCAGATCTTTATTAAGTGGATCCGTTCGACATTATGTAGCGAAGCGGGGGAGCAGGTTCCCCAGACCAGTATGCCATATGTGGCACTAGGGACAATGCTCCGAAAATAATGGCTTCCAGGACCTTCTTGGGTAGTAACCCTCAACCGTTTTAGATATTTAACTTTTTGACTCAAGGTCTTACAGACGGTTGTAATCTGAGGCTGCCTTGATAGTTTAGAATCGATAACTACCCCTAGGAAGGAACTTGTGTTAACATAGCTTAGGGTCTTGTTACCAAGTGAAAAATTTCAGAGGGCCAACAAGATTGTTTCTGTTGATTACCATGACTTTTGGTTTCACGCTATGAATAGTTAAACTTATTGTTTCTACACCACTTGTGTACATCACCCAGTATAGGATTTAGAGCTCATCGCACACTGCATCAACTGAGGAACCTATGTAAAAGAGTGTGATATGAGCTGCATACATATCTATTTCCCCGGCCTTCCTTAATCTAATTGGTAGGTCGTTGACGTAGAAGAGAATGACCTTGGCCCAGGAGAGATCCTCGTGGGATCCCGCAGTTCACAGCATTAAGTTCCGGTTTGCATCCGTTAACACTGGCAAATTGCGTGCGGTCTTTAAGGTAGTCTCTTATCCACTGAAGGGCAGAGCCACTCGTGCCCAAGGCTTTTAGCTTTAGATCGAGTATTGAGTGGGAGACACAAACAAATGCTTTTTTAAAATCAATAAACGCGACACTATCTACATTTCCATTATCGAGCCGCAATTTTCCACCACTCTGTCAAGTATGTCAGCAGCCCTTCAGTAGATTTTTCTTTGACACATCTCCAATGATTTTCATTGCAAAGGCCACATTCATTGGTAAAGTTATCGATATTTCGGCATACAGTTGCCTCCAATATTTTTGCTTGGAATGCTTAGCATTTGAAGTGGTCTATATTTGCTTTTATCTGTAGAGTCGCCTTTCTTAAAACAGTGTGCATTCGTGATATCTTCCACGAGGAAGGTATCCTTGACTGTTCAAGGCTACATTTAAATAGTAATAATAATAATATTCTTATATAGCGCTCTTTCGCTGCTGAACCAACAGCGATTTACAACAATGAAGTATAAGGAAAAAACTAAGTAATTTAAAAAAGACTGAGAAAACGTAATACTTAATGACTCTTACAATTCAAAGTATTTTAAAAAGGTATGTCTTAAGAGTGGACTTAAACGATTCTACTGACTTGCAACGTTTTATAGTCAATGAGGAGGGTATTCCACAGTTTTGGGAGTAATAAAGAGAAAGCTCCCTCACCATAATTTGAAGATGGCAGCTGGGTTGTACTAGTAATTCTTTATCAGATGAACGCAATGTCCTTAATGGTCGAAAGTGAAATTAAAAGGTCACTTAGATAGGATGGCGCTAGTTGATTAAGACATTTAAAGGTCATCAGTAAAAGTTTAAAACGAATACGTTCATGAACGGGTAACCAATGCAGATCTCTTCGCACAACTGTAATATGCTCGTGTTTACATGGCCTGTTAGAAGTCGGGCTGCTGAATTCTGGACATACTGGGGTTTTCGGACTTGATCCTGCCTAAGACCTGAGAGTAGTATATGATATTGGTCAATCTTAGATGGTCAAATACGTGATGAAAGTTTCACGGTGACGGAAAGAGAGATGTTTACTGATTTGAGCAATGTTTACGTGTGTGGTAGAAGGCAGACTGACATATGCTGTTTATTTGTTTGTCCATAGATACTAAATAACTGTATATATAATAGTAATAGTAGGAGACCTCTGATAACGGATGATTCTCCACATAATTTGAGGTCTCTAGAGAGAGACTCGATCGGGACCAGTTGCCTTTCTTGGGTTGATAGTTGATATGTCCTTGAGGATCAGGTGGTAGTTGCAGGATAAAGTCCAGAGCATGTGCGGGAAATCCTATAAACATGATGCATCTCTGAGTGATTCTGAGCTACAATGACCTACAGTGACCTACAATGACATGCAAGTCATTGTAGTAGGTCATTGTAGCTCATTGCAAGGTCATTCCTTGTTTTAGTAACTACGGGAGCAAATCATACAATTGAATTATACGATTTCCCATAGACTAGCATCAAAGTTGCTCCACCTGAGCATGACACTCTGTTGCCAGAAAAGCCGTTCTTGTGGATGTGCAGTTAAAGTGTCCAGCAATATTTGTGCAGTTTATTAAGTACCAAAAGATGAATATAGACCTTGGTAAGTCAGTGCAAAGAATACCCTATACTAAGATTGGTGACAGTTTACTGGGGTCACGGTTATTATTGCACTTAAATGAAATATTTTCCACAGCTAGACAAATTTTTTGACACATTTATTCTATTCATTATTTATGATATTTCCTTTACCTTTTTCGCAGTTTTCTCCTGTGTAGCCGGATGAACACTTGCAGACATATTTCTTGTCAGTATATCCCATAAAACACTTTCCATTGTTGACACATGGATTAATACAGCAAGGATTCTTATCAGAAGAAAAAAACTGTAAGAAATTTAACTTCAAGGCCATAAATTCACACATCTTACATTAGTTTATAATCAAAATGGTGTTTTGTATCTTACGGTTTAGCTTTAATAGTTTTGAATAATTTTGTATTTTTTTTTGTTTATAAGGTTAATGCATAACTATATTAGATACTTCTCTACTCTTTCACATTGTTCATAGCTTTTAAATTGCTTCTTTTATGATTCACTGTAACGCTTATTTGATCATATAATTGCGCACTATTAGTTATTTAACTATTATATTATTATTCTTAACAAGAAAATTGTATTATAAAAGCAGTTAATAATACTAATAATAATCATTTTAAGGTAAAAATTACGGGTCATAAAAAATGGTATTTGTACTTTCCCTATTTAAACTTGAGAATGACTGAGGGGCGGCACCAGACGTCATTTCGTATTAACCTTCGTTTTTTACCTTAAAGTGATAATCATTAGTAGACTAAGTAGTCTTAGTAGTATTGCCACAATTGCTTAAATTGTCCAGCAAGTGCGAAGTCGTCTACAACCCGATCATCAAATAAACAGTCATTTCGATTCATTTCGTTCATCAAGTCCGTCACGGGAACAAATGAGCCCAACAAATTGTTCTTCTCCCAACTGTGTGGTTTCATGGCTCAGTTGTTAGAGCAGAGCACCACCATGCAGAGGTCATGGGCTTCGAATCCCATTGGCGACACCTGAGTTTTTCAGGTGTTAATAATAAAGTACAATTGATTAGAGTGCCCTGGATAAAAAAAATCACTGCCTTTTTTTCTCAGATTTTGAAAGTGTGCTTGCTTAACACCTGTCCTGGCAAAATGTTGAGCTTTGATTTTTATCCAAAGGCCGTTTACTTTGAGTGTAAGTTTTCGTTTTCACGGTCCGCCATTACTCACGATCAAAAC
>NC_090895.1:20237154-20255003 GCF_036669925.1 Montipora capricornis | reverse complement strand
TAAAGCACTCCTCGTTATAATTCTTTACATAAAAGATAGTAATAAGACCCGGCTTCCGTGTCTTTTATACTACTATATTCCCCGCACATTTTGAATTCGTGTTCGGACCCCAGATCTGGCGTGCTTTTTGTGGAAGAAGATCAGAAGATAAGATAAGATAAATATAAGATAAATAAGATAAGATAAGATAGATAAGATAAGATAAGTAAGATAAGATAAGATAAGATAAGATAAATAAGATAAGATCGAAGACGTAGAAAATGTTTGCATAATCTTCCGCGAGCAAGAGAGTCTCAGGGTAAAAAGCTCGACAACCTAGTGGAACATAAACTAGATAAAGTATGAATTATGCACATACAATCTAAGAATACCTAACTATTAAGTACATCAGAATATTAAGAATTTTTTTCAGAAACTGTTAAAAAGTACTTAACATCTTCAGACGAGTAACGAAATTGTACTAGAGTGGTCGAGGATTTAGTGAGGGCCAGTAATTGGTTCCAAATATGGGAAATCATGTACAAATACGAGTTGCGCTTACCAAGGCTGTTAAATGGAAGGTGGACAACATTTTAGCCACTACCTAGAAAATTGTATTTAGTAAACCGAGGTGTAAAAAAGATGGGAAATACAATTTGGGCCATCCAATTTAAAACACTCAAAAAAATAGAGTAAGTGATTGTAAAATACGTCTTTGCTCAAGCGTGTCCATAGGAGCAATTGCTATACAAAATTCAGGTAGCCGAGCTACCTAGATTCAGTAATGACTTGGATGGCGAAGTGATTGGTACGTCTATTTGGAACGTGATAGGTGTATATGTTCGATTGGGAACATACGTTTTTGATTGTTTTTGAAGTAATTCCAAAAAACAACCAAAAACCCATATTAAATGAAAGGTGTTACAATTGAACCCACTGGGAACTCGGAAAATCTGAGCCTCAGATGGGATTCGAACCCACGACCCTCCGTGATCTAGTACGGGTGCTCTAACTACTGAGCTACTGGAGACTCTATGGTGAGCAAGGGTAAAATGTGGGTATTTGACTCGAGTTACATCACGCAGCCATAGAGTCAAATATCGACTGACAGCATAGCTCATAACTGAATCGTGCAGTCACATTGAGAGCATCATTGAAATCCAGTTGCCTGTATTTCTGTGAACGATGCAACACCTTTCATTTAATATGTGTTAAACATTCTCTCACATTTGATCACTTTGGTGGTTGGTTGGCCGTATCGTTCAAAGAAACTCATGACTGACTCTTCTCAATGACTGCGCGACGCAGCTATGAGCTATGCTGTCAGTCGATATTTGACTCTGTGGCTCCCTGATGTAGCTCGATTCAAACACCCATATTTCACTCTTGCTCACCATAGAGTCTCCAGTAGCTCAGTGGTTAGAGCACCCGTACTAGATCACGGAAGGTCGTGGGTTCCAGTCCCAGTAGGTTCAATTGTAACACCTTTCATTTATTATGTCTAAACATTCTCTCACATTCACTCAAAACAAAAAACAACTGGCCGCACGTGTTTTATCAGGACTTAAAACACGATGCTTATGCTGTTCGTGTTTTTAAACGGTTCTTAATTTTTCCTTCAGCAAAATACCAAACTGTCCATTGTCTCATTTTCTGCATCCTAAATTAGTCTTGGGCAGAGATCTTTTTATTTTTTTGTAAAATGCGCGTAAGTAATCTGTAAGGTAAAAGGTCTGTTTACGAGCCGAGTGGCCCATCAGAAGTGGAGTTTATCCCGTCTGAGGCATGAAGCGACTAGGAGTATTTCTTTACTCTACCCTTGATGGGATGCCAGCCCATCGCAGGGTTACCCCCAGCATTTCGCCGATACCCATTTATACACCTGGGTGGAGAGAGGCACCACGGGAGTAAAATGCCTTGCCCAAGAACACAACACAATGTCCCCAGCCAGGACCCGAACCCGGACCACTCGGTCCGGAGTCGAGCACACCAACCATGAGGCCACCGCACCTAAGGTAAACGTGATTATATTATTATTAAGTGGAAGTTTCCTTAGCAGCAGCTTGAAATCAAACGCAAGCAGCATTACCCTTTGCATGGAGATCCATGTCAGTGCGATATGCATGGTAGCATGCTGCAGTTGAGTTAGGCCCATTTATTTCATGAGGCAAGCATGAACGGTTTGCCGTAGCGGAAGAACAAATCGCCGATGGACCGTAACAAAAGTAGCAATCCAAGCTGCAAACTTAAAAATAAAAGAAGAATTTGACATGAGATTAAATAAAATGAATCAGGTCCAAAAAAAAAAAGTGTTTGAGGCGAGCAGGTGAAGCTTATGCCAAGGATTCTTTGGTTGATCACATTTTGTGTGTGCCCTACCTGTTTTGGTAGGGGCAAAGCAAAATACAAGATCTGTCATAGATTACCCTATCAATCCCAAATGACTTAAGAAATGACTAAGAAAATGCGTTGACTAAATGAACGCACTGAAGCAACGCTGCAAGTACCTGATACCTCAGCACCTGTAATATTTGGCAGAACGACATAATTCTCGCACTCAATGGGAAAACAAAAAGCAATTCATTTATTAAGTATTGCATTTTCACTATTTTAAAATATGTCTTCACCATTAATTCTTAGAGAGTAGACATCACTCGGGTATCACCTCGTTAAGAAACTAAAGTAGCTTCAACCTAACGGTGACAGCTGTCATACTTCAATAGTGTCAATAGGATCAATTTGCAATCCAAAAAAATAAAAATCTCATAAATCGATGGTGTGATTTCTAATTGACAAAGCATCATTGTTCCTAGCATATCAGCTTTCAGGTCAAATTACTCGCAAATAGTTAGTGTCAATCCCCATTTAAGGCTATGTCGATTAAAAGTTTCAGTTCAAATCAACAAACAAACAAGCGAACAAAAACCACATAAATGAACTCTCAATGCTCTCTGGTGGCACTGTGGTAAAAGAAAAAAAAAAAAAAAGAAAAAAAATTCAATCCTACCTTCCTTGACACCTAAAATAAAGAAAAGACGAACTAATGAGGATGATAGAATATTAAGTATCAAAAGAAGTATTCTTGGGTTTCACCAAGAGAAAATGAGGGGACAGAGAGGGAGGCTCAGGGCGTTGGCCGGGATATGTTATGTCCACGAAAGTTATTTTTAGACGAGCGAAAGTCTTTGTTCTAGCGGAAGTCTGTCTTCCGAGACGTCCGCATGCAGTCTTGCCTTGCTCTCAGGTTCTTAATGAAAAGAGAAAATGACGGCGCACGTGGAAGGCTGATGAATATTTATTTTCTTTCAAACATCGGACCGAAGTTGGCCTGCATGCGGACGTCTCGGAAGACTTCCGCTCGTCTAAAAATAACTTTCGTGGACATGACATATCCCAAGGGCTGGACCGGGAGCCTCCCTCTCTGTCCCCTCATTTTCTCTTGGTTTTACTCACATGAAAAGGCCATGTTTATCAACGAAAACAAAAGAAGACGTTAGCATAATAATAGCTTTCAATTCCCGGACGATTGGATCGGGACACCAGTATGGCCGCCATTTCATTGTTTGGGGACACCAACATGGCGGCCGTGACGTCATGTGAAACCGAAGAATTGTGAAGTTAAAACTATTGAATTATAATGAGTAGGTTAAATGAAAGCAACCCGGCCGGTCATAATCGTGAAAGAGTACAACTTAGAGCTGAAATAAAAACACTCATGGGGATAATGGGGATGTAATATGGTTGAAAGCTCCATCAAGTTCCTGATTCCAAACAGCAACTTTATCAGGAGGATACGATAACAGCTAGTTTCGGTTTCTTATCCTCGTCTGAGAAAGCACCGGTACACTGTGGCCCCTCCATCATCATTTTACTCTCCAACTATACTTAGATGCAATCACATTGAAATCCAAGACTCGTTAATCTTTACGAGTACAAATCCAGTGTTTTGTTTTTAAAGACACTATAATGTATAAATACAACGAGTCCTCAATAGTATAACATTACCAAGTGACAGCGACAAAGCAAAGACCACCACAAACTTCATACCCTCAACCGTTTAGCAAAAACTGAAACATAAGGTAAATGACAAATTTGTAATTTTTTCTTTTATTCTTTTTTTTTTTTGCGCTATTTTTCTCTACGTTATGTGAGGCGTTCTGATTTTTTTTATCATTTATTTATTTATTTATTTTAATGGGAAGTTTCAAATCCTATAACCATAATACTTTTCTGTTAGGTCATGAATACTAGTTCCAAAAGGTTTTGATAAAAGCGGGTAAGTGCCTTAAAACAATGGACAAGCACTCTCAAGTTAAAACAAGACATGGTTTGCTCGTTCAACGATCATCATCAGTTGGGAAGTCTGATACAGTTGTAATTTCAGTGAATTATGATAGTAATGAAGTGAGATTTTCACTATAACTGAGAACAAATAGAAGCGCGAGACAAAGCCGTACAGTTTTTATCACAAACCGGTCCAAATTACTCGATGCTGATTCGCTGAGTTGGAGGACATTTTTTTCTTAATCACAAGGGTACTTTTGGTTTTCAACAAGGCATGATTACTATATCGCGATTGGTTTAAAATTAACAATTGCTTATCCAAAGCAGGCGAAGTTGAAAGAGAATCGTCTTCCACATTCTAATACGTATGAAACTGGATTTTGTCCAACTATACATTGTAAGCTCTATTTCTGATGACAGCAACCAATTTATGGAATTGAAATTTGACCAAATAAAAGCACATTAGGTTGATTGTCGTTTGTCACGGCAATGAACGCGCTTTCCTCTACAACTTGGCTCTATATCTCATAAACATGAGATCGTAATGGTCTCTCGTGAAGTAAGAAATAATTTCGCTTGCATTTTCAAAGGTTTCCAAATTAACCTTGGGTTTCGCGAACTGGGCAACTTTGGGAACAGTAAGTGTAAAGAAGCGTGAATTAATACTTAATTGCCCTCGGGCCATGCGATAACATATACAAATTGTTTAGTTAAACGACACTTACCTGTAAGTTGAAGTTTGATTTCATTTCTATCTCATAATAATAATACTAATAATAATAATAATAATAATAATAATAACTGTTATTATTATTATTATCATTATTATTATTATAACAATAACAATAACAATAACAATAACAACAACAACGATAATAATAATAATAGTAATAATAATAATAATAATAATAAACTAATAATAAGCTAATAATACAAATCATTTATATAGCGCATATACAAAGGCTCTATGCGCTTTACAGTGTAGTACATGAAAATAAAATGGTGCACCAAAGAAATGTAATCCTTATAACTTATCCGCTATAAAAGTTTGGAAATAGAAATGTCTTAAGTTTGGACTTAAACGTTCACAGTTTGTGACAATATGTTGTGTCAATGAGCAGATGGTTCCAGGGAGTTCTGGAAAAAGACAAATACAGTGAATTATCTCGCGCTATAAGTCATCAACACTGTAAAAACTGACTAGTCAAACCAACCAATTAAATTTGTTGCAAAATGCATCTGAGGCAACCCACATTTAAGTAGTTAATACGACCAATTAAAATTGGCTAAAACTAACCATTTTTTTCCGGTTTAAAATAACTGATTCTTGTCATTTGTATTAACCATGGAGTGGGTTATATTGACGTTTTCGTTTAGTTGAATCTTCTCCCGTGTAGATGTTTTTTTGACATTTATCAACAGTTGAATTAACCGATTCATAATTAGTTGAAAATACGATTTTTGACAGAGTTGAAATAACTCTACATTTATTGTTTTAACTTTGCAAATCAGTCCATTTAACTCATGTAAAAAGTACCAAGGATGCATCTGAGACAACCCATTTTTTTAGTTACTTTCCGTTATTTTGACTATAAAAAGTGGGTTGTTCAAAAAAGGTTGTTGTAACCCCCAAACAATCAGTAGCTTTAACCATTTAAAATTAATTAATCTATCCCATCTGAATTGTACCCAGGATTGATCCAAGACAACCTGGTTTCAGCTTTCGTTGTCATTTTTAACTCCGTATAGTGCTTGTAACCTCTAAATAATCATGAACATTACCGTTTAAAATGAAAATGATAGAAAAAAAAAAAAAAAAAAAGAAGTTACAACCCATTGTAATGACATAAAATTTTATTTGAAACTCTATTAACCTTCGAAATACATTTCAGTCCTATTTAAATATGTGAGGCTAACAGAAACTATATGTCATGGCTTGTGGAAATTGAAAACGAAACCTCGATCTTCTTGACTTGTCTTTGTTGTTGTGCACTTTGACCTTCTCAGGAAGTTCTTTTAGTGTTTTTAGTAAAAATGCCGTTAAGAGTGGAAATTTGGATATTTAAGTATCATTCTGGAAAGAATTAACATAAAATATCTTGCATAAAAGGTAATACATCAACCATTACTTTTATCATTAATACTTAAATATAATGCACAACCTGACCAACCTCAAATTCCTGTCAAAGCAGTGGTACGTGCAAAATATTTACGTTTGCTCACTGTAAACCTGATAAAATTCGATTTTTTAAACTAAACTTCAACCTGTGTACATTTAAGCATCATCTTCAATAGCCCATTTCCGAGTTGCTGCATACCTCGCTTTCAAAGCGAGTCCTGGTGCGCAACCATTCAAATGGAAATGAGTTGCGTATTTTTATGCAAATCAAACTCAGTTGAGCACCAAGGCTCACTTCGAAACAGTGACAATATTAAATATAAATTCGGAAATGGCCAATTTTGACCTAATTCAGACTTTTAACCTTTTTAAAAAAAGGTTAAAAATGGAAGAATGGAGCAAGCAGAAAAGTGAAGCAGTTTCCATGTCATTCTGGCCAATTTGCATACCCGCAGGTTCAACACTTATTGGAAATCACGGCAAAAAAAATATATACATAGACGCTTCTTTAGAGCCTAGCGAAGGCATATAGATAGTTTTTATGGCAATTGTAAGGGATTTTCAAGTCAATTAAAAGATAGCATTTTTTTTTGTTGCGTAAACATCATTAGTTGTTCCAAATGGTATGTATATACCTTCGGCCGTAAACTTGTTTTCCACTGTCAAAATTACCTCCAGAACCAACTTTTTGCGTGGAATAAGCTTTTAGAATGATGCTGGGTCTTTATTCACCAGGGAAAACTTTTCATACGCCGAGTGAAGAAAAAGAAGATTACTCGGCCTACTTACTTCGGAAAGCAGAACAAGCTCTTCTTCGCCTATGATTTCTTCTATCAGACACAAACAGAGCATTTCTTGGACTTTCTTAAATGATGCCATGGCTATTTCTGCGAAAGAAATCCCGAAGAATCACACTGATAAAGAGTGTTTCGTAGCCGTGTCGTCTTGCATCGAGACTGGGATATTAACTTTACTTTTCGCGCGCAAACAACGGCGTTCTAGTCCCAGTCCTTTATCAGCCATCGCGTTCTAGAAGCTGTTGCGTCTTGGATTTTAAAGTCCCTATTATGGTTTTTGTTAATTTTTCATTTTATTAGCATATTGTTTCCCTGGTGTATTTTAAGAACAATATGTGTATTCTTATTCTCTATATCTTAGCTCTTTTCATTCCACTCAACTGTATATCTTGACAATGGTGTCACAACGACATCGAAACGTCGATTTTATAGAGTTAAAATGTCTAAAATATAACTGTTTCATGTTACAGAGCCAAAAAGTTAAGTGTTAAGTGTTATCCCCATTCTGACCCTCGATCATGAGCCAATGGACACCTGTTTTATTTAGTCGCAGTTTTTAAAAATTATTATTTAGTTCTATCACTCCTGTAAAGTGTAAGCTTTTATTTATTCAGAAGGACTTACGAAGAGCCAGGGTGCATTCCACATGACCTCCACGCCGAAGATACGCCAAGGGTTTTAAAATTCTACTTCAAGTGTCTGTTATATTGAAGCGGCTTAAGCAGTCCAACGCTGAAAAGTGCTAACGCCACCAAGTTTGCCGGGCTTTATGTTAGAAACACTGTACTAAGAAATACTTCGTTGAGAAAACAAAAAACAAAAACAAAAACAAAAACAAAAAAAAAACAAAACAAAAATGTACAAGAAAACTTACATCTTTTATCGAAATATACTGTTTGAACAAAAAAGGGTAAAAATCCCTGAAACAAACTCCAAATATTCCGATTACACGCCAGTACGCCGCAACATTCTAAAGAAATACGCCAAAGATCTTTGGTGTAACCTACACTGAATGCACCCTGACAAATGAAATCCTGAAAATATACTTGTTTAGCCACCATTATTGTAACCGTATTGAATACTCAACGAAAATATTTTAATTTTCCATTTGACTTTATACACATTACCTCATTTTATACACGCTATACAAGGCGAGAAAAATGAAAAATGCAAAAGTGATTTCTGGAAGGAAGACTACAAAATTATCCAGGTGATTTTCTAGAATCCATATATCGTAAAACTGTGACCGAAATCATTACACGTTTTTGCGCTGTTCCAGTTAGTAAAAAATCTGTGGATAACATTTGTCAGGAAATACATTATTGCCTCAGGAGAAGAAAGGATCGCATGGAATCACCCTTGACATATTTCCCAGACCTCTGAATAACCTCTGCTTTCATTGTTTTCTTTCTTAAAGTAATATCATGTAAACTGGCGATTTCAGCTTTAGGGTTTACTTGGTCTTTTACCTTGTCTTTCTTTTTTTTATATATAATTACAGTTTTTCCACGTGTGTAGTGACTACAAAAAGTTCATACAAACTGACTAGCCATCTAAACTTTGATTGATTTCAGTCTAACGAAGACGCAAGGTTAGCAAAGCCAGCCATGCGACATTGCTTTTAAAGCACAGGTCTTCTGCTCATTCCCATAATATCGTGTAATGTAGATTTGTTTTAAACCAATCACATGGCCGAAACTACAAAGAGCCAATGTCATGTTGAAGATATACTATTCCCTTGATTTTACTTTTTAAGTGTGTAAACGTTATTTGAACATCGGCAAGAATGGCAAATACTCAATTAGGCCTTTTTAGTAATAAGCCACTTGAAAAAATGAGATTTGTAAAAAAATGTTCTTGGTATTTAAAAATATTGATATACCTTTTTGTTTGTATTATCTCTTTACAACTGTTAACATATTGTTTTCCAATTTTCAGCCTAACGGGCCGTATTCGGGCCGTTTTACGGCTAACAGGTAAATTCATTGAGAGGCCCTTTAAGAATCTGGTTGCATTTTATTCTTTTAAAAAAATCTTTTTATCACTTCGTGATAGAACTTTTAAAATTGTCTTCGGGGCACTCGATACATCGTTGCGAGTTCTTCTCCCAAAAAGGTTTTTGTACGTTTGTGCCATTAAGGAAAGAGAAAACACCTTAAGTAGATCATCTGGACTCTCCAGAAAAAAAAAGAAAACAAAAAAGAAAAAAATTCAGAAAAGAAAAAGAATTCCATAGGAAACGTTGAGTAATGCGATCGAAGCCCCTGCTACTTACCTTGACCCTTATTTACCTTGTGGTCCAACAGGTAGAAATGCGACTTCTATGGATCTGCCACGCCACTTTTATGTATTTCTTTCTTCTGTCATATTGACAAAATAATTGGAAAATGGTTGCGAAATTGACAAATTTCCAAGGAGATTCTTATGATTGTCATTAATTCAATTAAATTGAACACCCTGGAGGTATTTTGCTTCAATCGAGGAAACCCTTTTTTATGAATATTCTTAAATGTAAATTCGTTTTGACAAATTATGCGTCATCCATTTCGCGTCCAACGTGCACCGGTGGCTCAGTAGAATGAGCACCGGGATGTCATGCGAAAGGGTGGCAAACCCCGGCCGGACCAACAAATATGAACTGAAAATATCAGTAAAGAGAATACTTATCCAGAGCTAACGAAGTTACAAGAGAACCTTCTTCCAGATTCTGACTGACAGCAATTGTTTATTGAATTAAAATTTAACGGAATGAAAGCATGTTAAGTTGATTGTCATTTGTCACGGCATTGAACACTCAGGCTTCCCTCAGTAATTTTGCCCTTTAGGTGATACACATGTAATTACAATGTGCCTCCGTGAATTTACGATTATTTTCACTTAAACTTTAAGTTTAAAATTGCCCTTTTTGCTTCGCGAGTTGGGCAACTTTGTGAAAAAGTAATGAAAATAGTAGTGATAATAATCCTTAATTGCTCTCGGGCCAATGCGATTACATATACAAATCACACGTTATTACTATTATAAATTCAAGTCAGAAATCCCAACTGATGACGATTGTTGAGCAATATATGTCTTGATTTAACTTGAGAGTCACGTTTGTCCAACTTTTAAAATTAGTCACTTGATTGCTTTTATCAACACCCTTCCGATCGTTTATAAACAATTCTGAAAGTTTTCACGCCCCCAACAAAGAAAATTTAAAAAAAGACCTAGGCCGCGTCAAGATTCAAAACCTCTCAATTGGAAGCGATAATGAGCCAGTAGACACGTGTTTTATTTAGTCACAACTTTTGTTATTATTATTATTATTATTATTATTATTATTATTACTATTATTATTATTTAGTTCCATCACTTATCAAAGTGCAAGATTTTATTTCTTTCCACTTATCAAAGTGCAAGATTTTATTTCTTTCCAAGAAATCTATTAAGGTTACCGTAGACCTTCAGGGGTGTCTCGCGTC
This sequence comes from Montipora capricornis, assembly GCF_036669925.1. Classification (NCBI taxonomy): domain Eukaryota; kingdom Metazoa; phylum Cnidaria; class Anthozoa; order Scleractinia; family Acroporidae; genus Montipora; species Montipora capricornis. The sequence goes on along the minus strand of NC_090895.1, from coordinate 20,244,360 downwards.
AGCGCAATGTAGCGCCTCTGGTTTATACTGTAGATGCCTAAACCCCTCTATCAATTAAAGCTTATAGAGCTGGCTAACAAACAAAATCAAGAATTTTGAAATCAAATGCATTGTCGCATTTTTTACGACCTCCTAATGCGAGCGTCCGAATCACCGTTACAAAGCTATAAGTCAAAGCAAATTTGCTTTTTGTTATTTTATTTTGTTCCTCCGTTTCCAGACTTAAAGCGCTAAAAAAGGTGTGTGCGTTTTGACATACTCATTTACAGAGAAAAAATAGAAAACGTTTGCGAAAAAAAAAATCTTGGGAAAAAAAAAAAATTGCAGACACTCTTTTGTTGTTTATATGTTAATCTAGCCACTGTCAAAATTTGGGGGCAATCGGACAATTCCCTTTGATTTTTAGCACTTTAAAGTGTCCACTTCAAGGGAAATACATGATTCGAGAAAACAGCGCTAAGACCGTCAATCTTGCGGCCAAAACGTAAACCGCCATTTCTCTGCCAATATTTCATCTTTTTTATAATATTTTCTTTTTTTGCATTAGACATTCGACCATTACTTTAACCGACAAATTCAAGTTTAAAGAAAATTGCCGATCTGAAGGTATACGGTAACCTTGGTTTTGAAAAGGATGTCCTTATCCCACTACGTTTTGCGCTGTACGGGCCTCCGAGCCAGTAAATAGCATTATTTTGCTAGGTAGTACCTTATTGCCTATGGAGAAGATAACATGGTAGCTCCCTTGATAAGTTTCCCAGACCCCTGGATAACTGCGGATTAAATATATATAACACCCATGGGAAACTCTGCTTCAGGGAGAGCCCTTTTTCAACTTTGGTGCTTTTTTGGTCTGTTATCGAGCCTTTTTTTATAATAATCCTTCCACATCACTAGTGACTACAAAAGGTATAGACAAACTGATTAGCCATTCATTACTTTGATTTATTCCAGAAGACGCAACGTTGGCAACGCTGGCTGTGCAGTATTGCTTTTGGAGCAAGAGTCCTCTGCTTATTCCTATAATATCATGAAATGTAGACAAGGTTTGAGACAATCGGATGGCTGGAATTGCAAGGAGTTAATGACATGTCGAAGACAATGTGACGTGGCAATTGTTTGGAACACACGAGGATGTTTGCATTCGGTTGCTTGAGCTTCAAGTAGGTTTTATTTAGCTGCTAGTTAAATTGCTATTTTGACCAGGTTTTGGAAAGATTGGTGTTATAAAAGTCTTCATGATCGACTTCTCATGTTTTCTTGAAGCTCGGATTCCGAATTAATTAGGAGCGATTTTACACGATTTTCTGCACGGAAATCAGATCTGCTCATCGTAGTATTCTTGGTAGTATTATGAGTGGGGTTATTATTTGAGGACGATACTGCATATTGCTTCCAATGGGCACTTTTCTTCCTACTCTTGAGCCACCTAAACATACATTACGAGTTTCATGGGGGATGGAGGCATTGTTTACAAAAGGAGAATTTCTCATGCTTCCCAGGTATGCTTTATTCCTTTTCTGGGGAGTATTCAAATTACCCCATACGAGAAATTTCATCAACGTTTACTTTATAACACCAAATTATAACAAAATACATGTTTTTTGGCTTCCAAATTTGCCGTTGAATCAATCCAGCGCGACGAAACGTAACGCCGTTAAGTTCAACAATCACGCTTTCGTTACTGTCTCTCATCCTAAGTCAACGTTTCCCTTGATGTTCCGGTGTAACAGTGCAAACGTTAATTGAACATCGGTATCGATGGTAAATAATCACTTAGGGCTTTTTAACAAGCCACTTAAAAAAAAATTGATTTCTGAAATATAAAAGTTTTTGGCTTTTTACAACTGTTAACATTTCCTTTACGAATTTTAACAGGTAAATCCATTGAGAGGTTCTTAAGAATCTGGTTACATGTTAGTCTTAAAAACATTATTTTATCTCTGCATAATCAAAACTTTTCAGATTGTCTTCGGGGGACTCGATACATTGTTGTGAGTTCCTCTCCCAAAAAGAACGTTTTGCTTGCGTTTGTCCCATTAAGGAAAGAGAAACACTACAACTAGATCATCTGGTCTCTTAAGGAAGGAAATGGATTGCATGAGAAAAATTAAGTAATGCAATTAGAAACCCTCCTGCTTACCTTGATCCTCTTTTAGCTTGTGGTTCAACAGGTAGATGCGTCTCAGCAGTAAAGTGGCTTCTCTGAATCGGCCACGCCAATTTTATGTATTTCTTTCTTCTAGCATATTAACAAATAATTTGAAAATGGTTGAGCAACTGACAAATTTCCGTGGAGATTCTTATGATTTCCATTTATTTAAATTGAACACCCCGAAGGGATTTTGCTTTAATAACGTTTTTCCAAACTAAAATGAGTCTTTTGTTTCCAAACTTAGCATTTTTCTTTACAATAAAAATATTTGTAACGGTCGAAGTGTTAACTGGAGTGAGAGTAAAACTACATATCTGTACTGAAAGTAATTTGTTTTAGTTAAAAAAAAGAACGTCTATTTCAACAATTCATTTAAGAAGTTAGTGTTATTTCAGTAAAATTAAGCATCAGCGGAGAATGCATCAAATCTGGGTGCTGATACAAGCTTGGGCTGAGGCAAGCCATGCACCGTTGTATTAGCTTAATATGTTCACAAGGCAAAAATTATGCGTGCTAAGTATCTGCTGAGTTGGTGCATTCACAAAACACGTAACTCACTGTGCAAAAAAAAAAAAAAGAAAAAAAAATGCGTACTTAGTGTCTAATGAGTTCTGTCTACTTGCTGTGTCATAAGTTTACCATGCGAAAAAATAAAGAAATAAAAAATTCTGCAGGGTGACTATCTACGCTAGGAGAACACTTTTTCGGTTACTAAATAACCTGATATTTTTAAAAGTAAGGGAGACTAGTTTGTTGTTTCATTTTCCCAGCAAAAAAGTATAGCTGTCTTTCCTTCTCCAGAACAGATAAAACTGACTAGTTTCAATTTGTTACCTTTAAAACGCTAAACAGAAAAGTTTACATTGTAGCTTTGGCGATCACACGAGGACTAGTGTTTCGATAACCTCAGAGCTAACCGGAGCGCTTTTCAGGGTGACAACAGTGCTATTTAGGCTAACTGGAATGCTGATAACTAAATGCTAACCGGAGAGCTTTATAATTTTTAGGCGTAATCTTTAACTTAAAAAAAAAAAATTGACTTCCGGTCATTTCGTGCTTTTAACTCCTTGACCGGTTACCGGCCATATGGCCACTGTGACACCGGTTATCGAACTTTAATATAGGAAATAAGTAGGCAGCATATCAAAATCTCAGTTCTCGCGTTCTCCCAAATTTTTACCCTTGCAAGATGGGCCTGAGGGTCAGATGCTGACCCTGGCGTTTGCATGAAAAGTGAGATTTAAGTCCATGGTAACCAGAGATTTTTTCTTCTCGCCGGTTCACGCCTCGTCTTAGCGGCAGCACGGCTCTCTCGCGGGTCATGAAAAACATCTGGGACCAAAGTGTGCTTTAATATGCATTTGGAAAGTGAACAGCACTGTGTGGAACTGGATGAGTCAGTATTATTTAGTATCACTTCACTTGAGAGAGAGAGAGAGAGAGAGAGAGAGAGAGAGAGAGAGAGAGAGAGAGAGAGAGAGAGAGAGAGAGAGAGAGAGAGAGAGAGAGAGAGAGAGAGAGAGAGAGAGAGAGAGAGAGAGAGAGAGAGAGAGAGAGAGAGAGAGTTAACGCCTCTTCAACTTATAACTGTTGTTGAGTGTAGTCTTGCAACATTACAGAAAATCTTATCGTCAGCCTGTGAAGATGACTGGGCCTATAACCAGAGCGAAAATATTTCTCCGCAACTCACGAAAGCATGTTTTCAGTGGTAAAGAAATGGTATGAGCAAAACATCTTATTAACATTCTGAATTAAATTAAAACAACACGCTACGTAGGCGTTCAAGTGGGATGCACTGATCAAAGCAAGCAACAGGCAGCGGCAGTGGTTGGGAAGGTTTTAGAAGGCCAAAACTATTTTAACGAAACCTCACGTGAGCCTACTTGATAATTAACATTTTCTTCGCAACAAAACCTAGTCTTACACACATTTACCCTGAATATAACAAAAATGTGAAATACTTACGCGAACCTACTGGTACAAGCATACTCGTGGCGCTCATAACATAGGCTGAATGCGCCCTTTTAAATCCATATGGAGACTTTGGGTTGAGGATTTTCCCCTGCGGGTATCGATCCCCGCGGAAGTAGGGCTAGAACACCGCCACTTATTACACCTCCACTTTATAACACCAAATTACAACAAAATACATGTTTTTTGGCTTGCAAATTTGCCGTTGAATCAACCCAGCGCGACAACTTCAACTATCACGCTTACGTTACTGTCTCTAATCCTAAGTCAACGTTTTCCTTGATTTTCCGGTGTAACAGTGCAAACGTTAATTGAAAATCGGTATCGATGGTAAATAATCAGTTAGGGCTCTTTAACAAGCCACTTAAAAAAAATTAATTTCTGATAAAATAAAAGTTTTTGGCTTTTTACAACTGTAAAAAGAGGTTATTAAGAATCTGGTTACATGTTAGTCTTAAAAACATTATTTTATCGCTGCATAATCAGAACTCTTCAGATTGTCTTCGGGGCACTCGATACATTGTTGTGAGTTCTTCTCCCAAAAAGAACGTTTTGCTTGCGTTTGTCCCATTAAGGAAAGAGAAACACTACAACTAGATCATCTGGTCTCTTAAGGAAGGAAATGGATTGCATGAGAAAAATTAAGTAATGCAATTAGAAACCCTCCTGCTTACCTTGATCCTCTTTTAGCTTGTAGTCCAACAGGTTGATGCGTCTCAGCAGTAAAGTGGCTTCTCTGAATCGGCCTCGCCAATTTTATGTATTTCTTTCTTCTAGCATATTAACAAAATAATTTGAAAATGGTTGTGCAACTGACAAATTTCCGTGGAGATTTTTATGATTTCCATTTATTTAAATTGAACACCCCGAAGGGATTTTGCTTTAATAACAATTTTTTCAAACTAAAATGAGTCTTTTGTTTCCAAACTTAGCATTTTTCTTTACAATAAAAATATTTGTAACGGTCGAAGTGTTAAGTGGAGTGAGAGTACAACTACATATCTGTACTGAAAGTAATTTGTGTTACTTAAAAAAAAGAACGTCTATTTCAACAATTCATTTAAGAAGTTAGTGTTATTTCAGTAAAATTAAGCATCAGCGGAGAATGCATCAAATCTGGGTGCTGATACAAGGTAAAGAAATCGTAAAGAAATGGTATAAGCAAAACATCTTATTAACATTCTGAATTAAATTAAAACAACACACTACGTAGGCGTTCAAGTGGGATGCACTGATCAAAGCAAGCAACAGGCAGCGGCAGTGGTTGGGAAGATTTTAGAAGGCCAAAACTATTTTAACGAAACCTCACGTGAGCCCACTTGATAATTAACATTTTTTTCGCAACAAGACTTAGTCTTATACAAATTTACTCTGAATATAACAAAAATGTGAAATACTTACGCGAACCTACTGGTACAAGCATACTCGTGGCGCTCATAACATAGGCTGAATGCACCTTTTTAAATCCAAATAAAGACTTTGGGTTGAGGATTTTCCCCTGCGGGTATCGATCCCTGCAGAAGTAGGGTTAGAACACCGCCACCTCTTGCACCTCCACCTAGTCCCAAACAAATCTCGATATTTAAATGAGGCTCCTCTGTCTCAAAAATGCCGATTTAATTTTTAAAAATGTCCAAATAAAAAATCGTTTTCGAGGATTTGTAATGTCTAAAAGGAAACCACAGACCTGTTCGAGTTAGTAATAGCTTTGATTCACTGTCTCTCCTACACTCGCCGATTGCAATGAAATGGAAACAACTAGAGACTCTACAACAATGCATGAAAGGTTTCTTCGCATCAAAAGGTAGATTTAGAACTAGTATTTCTAGCACGCACTTCAGGCTTACACCTCAAAACGCTAACACCTAAAAAAGGATTGCATCTATTGACCTTTGGCCAGGTCATGCGTCATTCAATCTTGTTCTTACATCATATCCCGGTTCTGTTCCGGAATGTTACTTCTGTCAATTTGTTTGCGGCCAAGTGCTAACAAATTTCGAGTAAACAAGGGTATCACATGTCCAGCAAGCTACATATGTTACAGTACCAAACACAACGATAGAGTGGAGGATTATCTTGATCAGACAGATAATGAATGGATGTTATGCGTATGTTGGGGGTTGCGATCGAATCCAGACTGAAAACAAGGGCGGTGTGTGTTAATCGAAGTACAAAAGCATCAACACTAAATAAAATTATTCTGCAAGCCTCTTAAGTAATTTTGCGAAGGTTTTCTTTAATATTTCTCTCCATGAAAACGGGTACAATTTAGTTTGCGTAGCCAGCCGGCGGTTTGTGTCATGAATTCAGTGGGAGATTCTTGTCAAACTACTCTTCATATTTTGATCTCTCGGCGGAGCAATTTTTCAGCTCCTCTAGAAATATCTCCACACAGTATGTCCAAACTCGATATATCAATTGGGTTTCTGTAGTGTGGAAGGTGTGTTAAATTTGCGATTTTCTGTAATGCCTGAAACTGGTTTTCTTCTAACAGCCATAACATTCTCATTTCCATATTTCATCCAAATTTTATTACGTTGTTATAAAGAGCTTAAGTGTGTTCATATTTTTTTCGTGTTTCATAAACAGACGACGCTGTGTCTTACCGTACGAGTGAGTTAAAAATGTGTTATTTTCCGCCATGCAATTTCACCATTTGAAGGAGGCCAACATGCCGTGTTTTCAAACTTTCCCCAATTTCGCAAAAGATAAAAAGCTGTTGAAACTTTTAATGCTATTTTTGAAAATACTTCCCCATAAAGGTGACTTGGGAAAAATATGAAGGAATTTGAAAGGTCACGACTGACGCCCAATTCTCCATAACTTCAGACGTCGGCTCTTAAGTTTCCTTTAATAAGCAGCTCTATGAATTTAAGTTTTTACTGACGAGTTTGACTTCTGTGTTCCCCGGGGATTTTCAACAAGGTTATGAAACATCCCCTGGCGGACCATAGGCATAAGGGACTTTCTGTGAGTTTGTTTCTCTGGTAGTTGGTCTTTTTGTTGCAGGGAAAGGATGCTCTTGGTTGCTTTCACACTATGTGGGAGTCAGTCCAATTATCATTAAAACTGTTTTGACC
>NC_090895.1:20227154-20232154 GCF_036669925.1 Montipora capricornis | reverse complement strand
CGTCCTGGTTTAATACTGGGCACAATCTTTTAAGTCAATATCCAAGATTGTGCAGTCGGTCTCACATTTGAAGTCGTCAACGCTTTGGCTCTGGAATAAAAGTATTGTAAACAAAAAAAAATTATAAGGTAATTGGATTCGTGTTTTGTTTGTTTTTTTGTCACAACAGGACAAGCTCTAATTATTATTTTTTTTGTTTCAAGCTGGTTATGACTATGAGAATGGTCTTCCAGCTCTTCTCTTTTTTAAAGACCTGGCTCGATACATGTAGCCATCAAGTGACAAAATCATAGCTAAAATCAACAGAGTTTCTTTGAACTTTGGTGAAGCTTGGAGTTCGCCGTTTGGTTACAAAGGCAATACCTCTGGGACCTCTGAGGTTTTTCAGTTATGCGCTCTATCTTAATAAGTAGTTGAACTTGACGTTGAACGTGTGTTCTTTTACAGGAACATTTACTGCAAGAGATTCCTGTCCTTTGAACAAGAAGTAACCACTTCGGACCGCCGTTCATCGTTCAAACATAATTGCAGTTAAGTGTTGTGTACCGTTAGTACAAAACATTCCCAATGCAAAATATTCCCAATGAGGTTCTTGGTTGTTCGGTTATCTTGCCTATTTGGAGCGACGTTGCAGTTGATAACACATCTTTAATTCTTATAGTACATTTACTCACATGCCCCGCACTGAATAAGCGATGACATTTTCACACTTGTGCGCAGCAACATTTCTCCGCGTCGTTAGGAACATCACATTCTGCTCCGTTTTCACAAGGCGTCCTGTTACACACGTTTGGACCATCAACCGCAGGCCTCAGTCGATAAACGAAGTTTGTAAATGCTGCACCCACCTCTCCCACACACTTTTCTGCAGGTGCCTTTCCGTATTGGTCGTACCTTGTAGTGATATTTACATCCGTGAAACAATTACCAAAGTTTTGCACAGCAAAGTATTCGTAGTCCGTGTCACGTGCGAGATGTGCGCATTTTATGACCGCCGCATGTGGATCTGACGAGTTGAATGAAGATCTGAAGCTTGCGAACTTATTCCTCAGCAGACGATTCCGCTTTTTGTCTACAAAGCATCCAAGCGGAACGATTTTTGGAAGCAGTTCTACATGTAAAATGGAGAGAAACGATGATCAGAAGCTCAAAGTGCTACTTCGACCAAAAACGAATAGAATTTACCTCTATAATTTACTGACTTATTTTTTTGCTAATGCAATAGAAAGTGAAGTTAACAGGGGTACTATATTAGTTTACCCAGACGAGCCCCTTTCCTCTTTATGTAACTTTCAGTAATCTAATGATTTCCTGCAATGTTACACTGAAGCGGAAATTAGAGAAAGAAGACCATGAAAATAAGCCTAAAAGAAAACTTAAACTCCAACAAAAAAAGTTACTTTAGACTAGAAGAAAGAATGATTAATTAACTTCAAAATCTACTGAATCTTTTTTCCCCTAATCGTTTGTACCCAAAATAAGTTATTTTTGGAGTCACTAAATTTGGTTCTGAAATGTACAGGCGTCAATTAACAGTTTAAAGTGTTATGGTTGCCTTAGTAACGAAAGATAAAAGACACACACAAAAAACAAGTTCAGGGGCTTCAACGGACTTTTATTATACAAAAATTCTTTGTGTCAGAGATTTGTTCACCTCTCGAGCCCGGTCTCTTTTGCTTGACCGCTTGTTTCCCAAGTCGAGAAACGCGATGACACCGAAACGCAGTTCGTTTCTATCGCTTTTTTCTTTCTCTGTCAATGCTTCAACGCTGATTAAAAAATAATAATAATAATAATTAATCAATCGATTAATAATGATTGATTAATTATGATGGAAAACTAATTTGAGAACAGAAAGAGAGGGAAAAAAATAGATTTTTTTTTTCCTGTGAGCCATAGTAGGCATTGTTCAAGACGTGTATTTGCGCTTTGAAGCAAAGTCGACTTGAGCCGCACTCAAGTGAGGGGTGGACATCAGGACAGTGGTTTCATAAACTATTCATCAACATTACAAAGATAACATACCAAAGGTGTAGACAGCCATGTATTTGCTGTTTCCAATCCCATTTGGACAGCTTGTGTCCCCCGTTGAACCCTTGAGGTAGTATTCCTTCGTTGCGTTCCGCCCGGACCTGCATACTCCTTTACTTCCCAGAGCGAAAAATGTGTAGTTTTTGTCAAAAGCCAACTCTGCGCATTTACCAATTACACTTGACATACTGTTTTGCTGCACTTCATCCTTAAACACGCCTAGGTAGTCTTTCAGAGCATCGTTTGAAGCAACAAAGCAGCCAATTTTTTATATGATGGAACTTGCAATGGAAAAAAATTAAAAAAGACAAGAAGAAAAAAATCGCTTAGTATTACTTCTTGTAAATACAAGAATAAAGGGAACATCGGTCCTTGATGGTAAAAACTTTCATCTCGTAAGCTATGATTAATTTGATTTAGATTCGTTTGAAACGTTGGGTTGAGGAATCCATTCAAGGAAAGTATTACACTGGGTACCGAAAAAGTAGATGAATCTAATCATCAGGTTGGTATTACGCGTGACCTCCCTTTTTTCCCTATTCCAATGGAAAATATTTTTAAAAGCTGCTGTAGGTATTTTTAGCTTCCAGTCCCGCAAAGGAAGCTGTGAAAAGTATTCACGTAATTAATTCATCCCGCTTTGACACCGAGCTACTAAATTTTTTTTGCCGCGTTAACTTCAATAGAATTGATACAATTTAGGTCACGTAAGGGCACTGTAAAAGTCGCATTTAGAGCCCGAAACCATTTTTCCCACCTGGCGGTCATGCCGCGTACTGTCACGAGAGAATGAAAACCTTTCTTTTCCCGACTGAAATTCAATATGGAACTCATGATTAACTGTTCTGAATATGTAACTTTTTTCCCCGGCCAGCACAGCGGTCATTCGAAAAAGAACATGCCAGCTGATAATGTTATATTAACTTACCTTGACAATTTTTTCCATTGCAGCCCTGTTCACAATGGCAGTGATATGACGAAATATCCTGGACATCGTTACTACAAGTGCCTCCGTTCACACATGGATTACTATCACAGGGAAAGATTTGAACTGCAAATAAAAGAAGAAACAATTAGATAGTCATAAGAGCACGGGGTTTGCGGCGAAAGGCCGTGGGAACAGGCCGTGGGAACAGGCCTGCTCCGGTCTGACCTTGTAGCTAAGTCGGCAAAGCAGCGGTGATCTAGCCGAAAGGTCGTGGGCTCAATTCCCACCCTGGTCAGAGTTTTTCTCTTTCTTTGTGTGGGCCCATTCCCATCAGTAGGGCTAACGCTCACATGGTTCGTGTGGGGTGGAAACTTAGCACTTCACATTACACCTTAATCCGCTAAGTCTGTTTATATATAAGTGCTACACGGCCAACGTTTGCAAAAACGTAATCCTTCCTTGTTTTTTTTAGATTGGATTATTTTAAACTGTATTTCATGTTTAAAAATCGGTTTTTGATTGATGACATTTCGAAAAGAAAATCTTAAGATTCGGGAGGTAACTAATATAAATAAGTTGTCACGTTCTTTTTTTTTTATCAGTATATATGTTAACGAAAGAAAACAAAACAAATGACGTCAGCAAAAGTTTCCCTACAAATCCTCCATTAACTCAACTGAACAAAGACAAGAACAGGGTGAGCTATTATCTGGATATCATACAAGCTAGTTACCTTCACAGTTTTTGCCTTGAAACCAGTCCCCGCAGTCACAAACGTATTCAGCTGGACTGTCAGTGTTGCTCAAACATTTTCCACCATTCTGACACGGATTATTCTTGTCACATATCGTTTGGGGAACTGGAAAGGACAAAAAACAAATGCCGTAAGACTAATCTTGAATGATAAAAGAAATGAATCTTCGCAATAAAAACGCTTTTTCTTTGGGTCACACGTTAGCAGTTTCTGTAGGTGTTCCCTCAAATTTTGTTTTGAAAAGTGTACTATCGAAGCCGAGACAGTGAACGACATTAACGACAAACATAACAGTAGGTTATCTTTAAATTTTACTCATGGCGGCGCTCGACTCCCTCCATTAGAATCACACGGTCATGTTTTTTTATGGGCAATTCAGATATGGCATACAAATAAAGAGAGAACTGGGGAATGTGGAGTACTGAATTCGGTTTGCGACCATTTCTCTTCGTGACCTAAGTATGAATTGCATTTAATGTGAAAACTGGCTTATTCCAAACACTTATCATCGAACTTTAAGTGAAGGCGGCTGGTTTATGGGGATCTTTCACTGTGAACTACACGCGTTATCTGCGTACCCTCACAATTTGTTCCATTGAACCAGCTTTTACACTTGCACGAATAGTTGGAGATGTCATTTGGATCGTTGAAACAAGTTGCTCCATTTTGGCACGGGTTGGTATCACATGGGAAGAGTTGATCTGTAAAAAGAAACAACATTAAGACACTGATCTGTGACCATTTAAAAAAAAAAAAATTTTTTTTTTTTACTCTCAGTAAGCAAAAGATAGAACGACACACAAACAAACAAAAACATGTGGGCGGATTGGTTAGTCTAACTAAAACAGACGGCAACAATTTTTTATTGGCTTACCGAACATCTGCAACCTGAGTAAACATTCTGTCTAAACTTTGGCTTAGATTTTAAGTGGTTGCAAGTACTTTTTTTTTTATAATCTTGTTGCAAATTTACAAACTAAGACAATGAAAGTAATCAGGTCTTTTGGGCCAAAGTGGGGCTTTAGTGTTCGCGTGAATTAGCTGAACTGATTCAGGCTAAAACTGAGGGCAAAAAGATCCATTGATCACATGAAGCAAATAAGAATCAGCTGTACTTACTTTCACAATTATCCCCAGTAAACCAGTCTCCGCACTCACAGTAGTACCTCTGTGGATTGTGGAAATGAACTACGCAGGTTCTTTCGTTCTTGCACGGCAGAGTTTCACATACGTTTGGCCCATCAATCGCAGGCCTCAGGCGATACACAAAGTTCGTATATGCCGCAC
>NC_090895.1:20204654-20222154 GCF_036669925.1 Montipora capricornis | reverse complement strand
GAGCCCGTTTTGGTGCGCCAATCTTCGCCAAAAGATACTAAAAAGGCATATTCTTTTACTGCTAAAGAAGTACACACGCAAAAGTTCTTTATGTTACGGAGCTACCCCACTTGAAGTTTTTGAGTATGATATTTTTGCAAGCAATTTGCTTTGCTTTGGTCCATGAGGATGACTGTTGCTGACTAGAGAGAGAAGCTCTCGAGCTATCAATATATTTGGGGTCGACCTTCTTCGCTCCACCCAGGTATAGCGACTTGGTATCACTCTAATAAACCACTCAGTACGCAAAAGAAATGTTTTTCCTCTTCATATGTCCAAGATTGGGCATATCTAAGACCGTCTGATAATGTAAAAGAAGTAATAAGCATACAGAGCCGACCATTTGGCTAGACTGTGAACATATAAATATCATGAAATGTTGTTGTGTTTCAAGTAAAAAGCCAATAACGCGCGAGATATATACTTGGCGGAGAGTCTATCGTGCCGGGGATCGCGGGTTCAAACGCTGGCCGTACCAACATTCAGGCAGTGTTTACATGGACGTGTTTTCATTTGTAACCACATTGTTTTCGATGCGGTTACGCCTTCTGCCTACACAACACCGATGGAGATTGTTGCCGAAACCGGGTAGATTTGAAAACGTTGCCAAAAGTGGAGCTTTTCCAAAACGATACGGTTTCATCTTTCGTGAAAAGGGCCAAACCACATCTATTTCAATGTGTTTACTATTTTGGGGCTAAATTGCATTGTTTGATTAACAAAAAAATAATAATAAAAGAAAAAGAAAAGATATAAGAAAAAAGATAAAAAAATGTTAATGGTTGTACGCTCCACCAAAGTGATGAAGAAAAAAACAAGCGAAGCGATGTTTCTGGACTCGACCAGAACAAACTCTCATTTATTATTATATTTTTTTTCCATTTTAATTCAAGAAAAAAAAGCGCTCAGATATTTATTGCCGAAGCCGGAGGCTTATATGGTAAAGATCATACAGGAGATCAAGTGAACTGCCAGATGGTAAACAAAAAAAAAAACAAAAATAAAAAGGACTGTACAAATGATTGTACAATTTAGGATACACAACTAACCTAAAGCTAATTATTATATCTTATGAGAAAGAGTTCGAAGGCATTATGACAGGAATTATGGTTCATGGTTAGTTGGAAGGATTTTCATACCTCACCACGCCATTCTCTCAATTTTACAAGCTATAAACGTAAACCTAGAGATTATTTTCAGTCCTTATAAACTACCATACACTTTTCGTTATTCAGGGACTCTGTACCCTTAAAGATAAATAGACTCAGTATTCATAAGTATAGAGATATAAGTTATCTTCCTGCCTTGTACGTAAAATATTGATGACAATCAGAATTCAGTTTGAAAAGAAACAAGAGAGGAATAGTCAAGAGCTTCCGCAAATGAAGGAATACTAAACGAGTGACTTGGTACTTACAAATATTGAATATATTTGATTCCCTCGTTTTGAACCACGCATCTCACACCGGCGCATAACATTGCGACTTCGGAGATGGCGGGGTTTCACACCATATCTTAATAGTAGCAAAAAAGGTCGTTTTTGCTGTTCAAGAGCTTTTAAGTGCAATCATGATAACTCTTCTCGGTTAAGGTGTTGTTTTGGAGAGTAACTAGGAACTCCTTTATCAGTATTGATTATAAGCCTATTTTAACTAAAACCTCAACCTTCAGGGATTCTTACTTTAATAGGATTATACTTCTCTGGAACTCATTGCCTTTTAATACTAAGGAAAGTACTACTCTTTCATCCTTCAAAACAAACGTTCGTTCGCATTACAAGTCACTTCTTCATTCAGCTTTTGATCCTGACCGAATAAGAACTTTTTAAACTATTTGCTCTAAATGCAGATCTGTTACGCCGGCAACAGTCTGTTGTCGATAAATTATTATTAGTATTATTGTTTTATTTGTATTATGTGTCACATTATTTGTGAGTTATGTATCTGTTCGTGTATTGAATCACATATGTTTATGTAAGTATGGGGCATGTTTATGTAAGTATGGGGCATGTTCATATGGACTTCGAGTCTTTTCATGCTCTGTTGAAGCTATTAAATAAATAAATTAAAAATAAAATTTTGCAGCCGAAATTGCCGCTTTGTCATCCATTTATCATCGCCGATGATAAATGGATGACAATGCGGCATTGCGAAGAAACGAGAACGGTGACCCCCATTTTAAATGGTTTTATTTACTTGTAATATGTACACAGAAAACATATTTTAAGGAGACAAAATAATGGATAGTAGAGGTTGTAGTATTGTCCTATAAATAACGTGAAACTGCATTTCCAGCCTGACACTGAGTGCAAGGTGACACAATTTGCTTACATTTCTTTGCAAGACTGAGCAATTTGAATCACTTTACTTAACGATTATAGCCCGGACAAACAAGCAGGTTCAAGTTTTCAGTAATATTCAGTAGCTTTTACTACATAAGAGCAAATTTTCGCGAAATTCGGTAAAAAAAAAATAAAAAAAAAGATTGAAGGACATTCAGTGGGAAAACAAGCTCGGTGACCCATCTTTTTATTGCATTTTTAAAATGTCCTGTGTATGAATGTCAATTGTGCCACGTTTGAAAAAAAATCTTGATAGTACGTCATTTTCATGGAAATTACCTTAATGTGCTAAATAGAGGGTAGGTATGTGCAAGTGGGGGAGGGTAAGTCAAGATTCTTAGGGCTTTCTTTTGGAGGAGAAAAATTAGTTGTAGATGAGAGAGGTACGTAGAGGCCTAAACAATAGAACAGAACTGCAGGTAGGGGAGTATTAGATAATTATATAACGTTTATAGAGTATTTGACAGTTTTTGATGGATAATGACACCTAAAAATCTTGTGCTTTATACTCTTTTTAGTCTATTGTTTTCAATGGTTATAGAGAGACCATCAAGTCTCGGAGAGTGAGATAAAATTCTTATCAAGATGCAGTGTTTGTTTTTTAGCTTTGAATCAAGTGGCCAATAGGGAAAGTTCATTGTGAAGGATTTTAATTAATTTTAATTTCATTGTTACCGATTTTAGTTAATTTTAATTAGTTAAACTCGTGTCTGGTAGGACAATTCTGTGTAAGATAATTTTGCGTCTTCGTTTCGTCTGTGATAAGTTCTGCATGATTTAAACACTGCGGAATCGATTCCGTGTAAACACTTCCATTTGATTTTCGAGTCTTCTGGGATAAGCACTATAAACTGTAGGCCCCATGTCGAGTAACAACCCTAGCTGTTAGAAGGTGGAATTCCCGGTGTTGTCGACCAACCGTGTAATAAGTACGTGCATTATCAATTGGAACCTTAGTCTGTTCTGCGACTATCACAACCTGGGTTGTGAAACTCCCGATAAAGTTCCAAAGGAGCAAAAAATAACGTTGCGTGGGTAAACTCGGAGCTGTTTCATATCTCTCCTGATTTAGCCAAGAAGATGATATAGAAACGACACGAGCTTGCTTCTGACTGAGTCACACTGCATTCTTCACGTTAATATTGCTCAGTATTCAAGGATTTCTATGTAAACTTAACTTATAAGGTATGTGTCTTTCCAATTATCACTGTCGTTTATGAGAAGGATGTAGCCAGTGTTATTATTCACTTGGGTTTTCAAGCTTTTTAAAATGTTTTTTTAATTATTATTTTTTAATAATTTAGCAAAATTTCCCCATCCCTCGCACGAGAAAAGAAAAACAAAAATTAGTAGATAAAAAGACACTTACATTCACAATCTTTCCCAGTATACCATTTTCCACAATCACAAGAGTAATTCCCTGGATTGTCGAAATTACTGAAGCAAGTTCTTCCGTTGTGGCAAGGGTTGTTGACATCGCATATAGTTTGCTGCACTATTAACAAAAAAAAAAACAAACGACCAAGTTTGGTATTATGACATTACAAAGTAAAGAAATGCCTTCCTTTTTTAAAAAGAAATGACGATCTTGATGGCAGCAAAAATGATGATGACAAAGACTACCACGACTACGATAATGATGATGATGACGATGATGATGATGCGGATGATGACTAAGATGGCGACGGTAACGATGGTGGGGATGCTGCTGTTGATAATAATGATGAGGAGCAGTAGTACGAAGAAGATGAGGATGCTGATGATGATGATAATAAAGAAGAAAGGAAATGCAAGCATTAAAAATAGGCACGCATTGCGTACGTGTGGTAGTGCAGTAACTTGACACAGTGCTTTATTCCGTAACTGTCAACTGAGCTGCTTTCTTTTCCAGGAGATTCAAGTTGTCCTTGCGTAATATGTAGCTCTAATAGTGCACAATATTGCTTTGGTATCGTAAATCATTATAGTGCTATGGTAGATGTCTTAGGTAAATAGCCCATGAGAAGGTATGTAGTTACTAGTAAAATACTAAACCCAGAAAGATTGGAGAAAATATAAGGGAATCGAGAAATATTGGCGTCGACGCAGATATAAAGTTTGCTTCAATTTCTTTCTCACAGCAAATTTAAGCGCCTTCGCGTCTGACAGCTTTGCACGAAAAAAGTTCCCTGAAGTTAAACCTGTCCGGCGGAGATAGTTTCTGGATAGGCGACCTTGCTGCCAGAAACATAGCACCGAAAATTCTACTTTAACGTTGAAAAATGCGAATTGAGCAAGGTACAGATTTTGCTAGCCTGCTTTGTGAAAAACAAACATTGATACAAAAGTGAAAAAAAATGTTGGTATACAGTTTTTAGGAAGAGCAGAAGGAAAATTCGAGAAAGTGTCGATCAAGAATAAAAAAAAAATGACATCAACAACAAACTTGCGACATGAAAACAACGGCCGCAAATATAAATAATTACCATCAGCGAAAAGCATTTTGGTAGGTTTTTGCTACGTTCAATTTTTCTATTGTACTTTTGACTGCGCAAATATATAGACAAAATGAAAGTGGCAGCCTCTGATCAAGTTAATACCTTGCGTGTTACTACCAACTCAACAAAAGAAGGATACATCTGTGACAAAATGACGGCAAGACACGTTAGTTTCTTTCTTTCTTTTTTTTTTTTTCTTTCAAGGGTTATAAAGTTCGACAAGAAATGTTCTAATTAAACACAAAGATCACAATCGTCTAACTCTCGAGGTTGATCATTGCTTCTGCAAAGTCAAAAATTCACTCTCCTAACGAGGTTATCCATCTCCAGGGAATTCTATCGTTTTGGAAATAGAAGCTGCTTTGTTACTAATCTGCGTCACCAATTCCTGCCAATTTTGGGGTTCATCTGTTGAATTTCTTCCAACAGATCTGTTTATTTTTGTTTTCGTTTCGTTTCGTTTCATTCATTTACTCACTTGCTCATTCACTCTTAAAACCCGGTGACATAGTGTGTAGTGCATAAAGTGCACAACCACGAAAACCGAGGTAAGAGTGCTTCTCTCTCAATTTGCAATCTTGCTTCAGCACAGTCACAAATTGGCTTATTTTTGATACACTTTACGAGCGAAAACAAACAAAAGGCCGCTTTTTAACCAATCAGGAGAATTCATGTCACGCGTGACTACTTCTGTCATGTTTTTTTCAGGGACTCGACAACTAATTTTCTCGGGAAGGGATATTCTAAAAATAGACTTACTTGTGCATGCCATAGGAACACTCCTACCTAGTTCTCTCTTGTAAACATGCATTTAATGTACCTTCACATATATCTCCGGCGAACCACTTAGGACAGCCACAGTGGTATTCAGAAATATCGTGTGGGTCGTTGCTACAAGTCCCACCGTTGAGACAAGGTGTGCTGTCACAGGGGTAGAATTGGACTAGAAATTGAGAAAAGCACTACATTAAACAAATAAATCACAACAAACTCTCGTCCTCACAAAAAAAGAATTAGTTTACTTATTCAATTGGTCGCGAGTAATGATTGTTACACAGACCTCCTTATGAAATGGGGGGAGGGGGGGGGGGGGTACGACGGCTACAAGAAGGCTACTCTGTTCATTAACCTTCTCCCTACTTCAACTATGATCATTTATTTTACTTACTCTCCCTACACATCACACATCACACGCCTTGCTAACAGAGTAGGGGGTTCCAAAACCAGCAGAGTTTACGTGCACATAGGAAAGGTTTGAGTCAGGGCCTACGATACATCATTCATGAGCTAAGGACTAGAATTTTTTTTCTCGGGTACGAAAAAACAAAGTTCAGCAACAAAATTATGTGACTTACCCTCACAATTCTCTCCTGTGAACCATGCAGGGCAACCACATTTATACTGAGAAGGATCCACATCAACATTACTGCTGCAGTACCCGCCATTAAGGCACGGGTCATTCTCGCAGGCACTGAACAAAACTACGGAAGAAAAATCGATTTATAACAAATATTCAGCTGACACTATTGTCAAGCCTACTGGTCAAACTTTGAACATCCATTTCTTTTGCGATTTGGTAAAGGATCGATGCAAAATTTGCACGAAAGTTGAAATCACACAAAAGGTCAAGTGGATGTTAAGCATATTATATATATATATATATATATATATATATATATATATATATATATAAACTTCTTGAACTTGAATAGAATAAATTTAGAGAGCGCTCAACTCTGAGAGGAGCAGTGATAATAATGATCAATGGTAGCAAAATTTCAGTTCATCGTTGAACGATGAACGATGTTCATCGTTCATCGTTGAACGATGAACTGAAATTTTGCTACCATTGATCATTATTATATATATATATATATATATATATATATATTATTATTATTATTATTATTATTATTATTATTATTATTATTATTATTTTAACAAAATGCTCTCGACTTAAGAATCACCACAGAAGACAAGAACATCGTTCTAAAAGCTTATTCTGCGCAAAAAGTAGGCTCTGGAGGTAATTTCGAGAGCGGAAATCAAGTTAACGGTACCGGGATTCCAGAGGTTATTTTCTCGCTATGAAAAGAGCGACAAAAGAGCGACTCGCCAAGCCGCAAGTCGCTCTTTTCAAAGCGAGAAAAGTTAACGGCCACATATTAACCCGTTTACACTTTTTGTTTTGATATTTGAAAACAAGGAGTAGACTTCCCCATTGGGGGCTTTTTAGGGCCAGAACAACTACTTTTAAGAATCCCAACTGGGCTATGGGAGATGAACCAGGGACTACCAGGATCAAATTCAACAAGAATGCTTCGCGGGTTTTGAGCCTGGGATCTCCCAATCTCAAGGCAAGCGCCCTAACCAGTGCCACGCACTGTCTTCTTTTATCATCAAGAAAAAAGAATTAACACAACAAGCGTTCTTAAATCAGTCGCCTTCACAGTTATGCCCAGTTGCCCATTCAGGGCACTGGCAATGATACTTTGACATATCCGAGTCATCATTGATACAGGTACCGCCATTGTTACAAGGAAGACGTTCACATGGGCTAATTCGCACTGGAAACAATTGAAAACACTTGTCAATAAATTAAAAGACGTGTGGCGTCACCCCTCACTCATCTGGACCTCCATCTGATAAGTTAATAGACCTTTTCATATGGTCTAGATAAAAGCAGTGAAGAAATTAATTTTAAGAAAAACACGACACTCCTGAGTTTTACAACACACATGTTAGGCAGTTGCCTCTGCCAACTTTAGTGTGAAATAAATTACAATGAAATATAAATACTAGAGAAATTACAATAATAATAATGACAATAGTTAAGACTATGACAATAGCAATTCAAAATTAAACAGAAAGTTTTAAATTAACATGTTTGACCTGTGCGTTAAGTGTTGGTTTGTCCCTAAATAGGTGCAACGCCTCTTTGATTTTAAGAGCAAACCGCGAAGATGCCTGATCGATGATGGCAAAATTGTCACGGGAGCACGCAGAGAAACATGCTAAGGAGCTAGCTCTCTAGATGCTTGAAAATGTGTGAGGCCCTGTCTGTTTCCAAGTGTTCCCTTACACGTGTGTTGAAATGTCGGGTGGTCTCACCGACATAGCAAGCCGCACAACCTGCACACGAAAATTTATAAACCACACATGATCGGAGTCCATTGGGGATAGGGTCTTTCACACTAAAGAGGCTACGTACTTTGAAAGAGGAAAATGCTAACACAATGTTTGCATTATTACAATAAAAATGTGAAATTCGACGAATGCGTTTTTGGGCGATGCTAGAAAAATAACCTATGTAGGGTAATATGAAATAAAAGGTATTGGGCGCTTGTTCGCCAGTTGATCTTACAGAGTTGCCTGTTACGTGCTGAGTGACACTGCGGTTAATGATTCTTTCTATTAGCCTAGACGGATACAGGTTTTTCTTTAGCATGAATGTTAGTGACGCGATGTCCTCATTATTAACATGTTTTTTTTTTTTTTTAGCTTTACCTCATTTTCATATAAAATTGGGCTAGTCAAGACCTTTGTTGATAGAACTCTCAACATTTTTAAAACCTGGCAAGCGTTTGAGTGTCGTGTTTTTCTTAAAACCTTTTCATATAATGGCGACTAAACATGCTCTTTTGTTCTGACGCTTTATAAGCCTTTCCAGCCTCGCTACAATGGGTAAAATGCAAAAGAATACGTAAACCAAAATTGAGGCGAGTAGCAGATCTAATCAGCATAAATACATAAATAAATCGGTCGCTATTTATGAAAGCTGCCTATGGCCGCGAACCTGGAAACTAAACCCAACATTGCCATTTTACACGCCATTTCTGATATGATGTTTCTTCCTAAATCAGCGCTTCCTTGAATCCTTATAAACCAAAGCGGACTGCGCACTAGCCGACGTGTAGTCTACACATTCATGTAGGCTAACTGCGCACCGCTGACCGAGGTGGTTGAGCATCGGGCTGTCACGCGGGAGGTCGTGAATTCAACTCCGGCCGGACCAACACACAGAGTCTTTAAACTACTGAGGAGAAAGTGCTGCCTTTGTAATAATTTATCCACAAGTGATTACACTTTCAAGTCTTCTCGGAGGAGGACTATAAACCGTAGACCCCTTGTCACAAGCCTTGTTAAAAAAGACTCCGTGGACGTTACAGTCCACACACTAATCGAAAAGATGAGCAGGGCACGGAGTTGTGTTCTTGTCTAATTTAGGCCCACAATTTCATTTTACCATGACTATTACGTGCAACCCTCAGAAAGTAAAGACTT
Organism: Montipora capricornis; assembly: GCF_036669925.1. Taxonomy (NCBI): domain Eukaryota; kingdom Metazoa; phylum Cnidaria; class Anthozoa; order Scleractinia; family Acroporidae; genus Montipora; species Montipora capricornis. The sequence continues at coordinate 20,213,013 of NC_090895.1, read as the reverse complement.
AACAAACTTATACCTTCGCAGTGATCGCCTGCAAACCATTCTTCACAGTTACAAGTATAACTACGATTTTCTGTGACGGCAGACGTACAATTCCCTTGATTTTGACAAGAACTAAAATCACATGGGTCTATTTCAACTAAAAAAAAACAGAGAAAAATATACACGGTGTTAATATTTCTAGAAGGTCAGAAAGCCTTTTCAACCAGCGTAGACTTTGTTGTCAGAAAACGCGCACTCGTGGCTCATTTTGACTACCACGTAGCAAGTTGGCGCACTTAGTCTCTAAATAACTGAGGAAAAACTGCTGTAAATGAAAAGAAGCCAAAGAAAAAGGACACTTCGGGTGCCTTCAACGGCGGTCGGCTTCTTGCCTTGTCAAGTTTCCTAGGATAAGGACTACAATACTTTCAAATTTTTAGTAGGTGGAACGTGTTCCCCGACCAAGGCAGTGGTTTTGGGCTTCTAGGGTATTATTATTAAAAAACACTATTTAAAATATAAATGAACGCTATCATATTCAGCCCAAAGAAGGCATAAAACTTTTCTTTTTATCCCTTTAACAAAAAACGAAACTGTACTTGTGCACGCTGCGAAGGCTGACTGTAGTATGACTTAGCAAACTGCAAATAGCAATTTATGCTAATTTACAATTATCACAAATAATTTGATGTTTTGACGCCAAACTTCCGCACAGAGAATCAGAGAATCTTTCAAATCTCTCCAGTTAAGCCATTCGCACTAACTTATTTTTCGCTATCATTATACTAAGTAAACGCGGTGGAAAATCGAGAAATGCTCAGGATGGTACAAAGTTGTATCTGAGGTGACGTTTCCGCGACGTCACCTTCAGACCTTACTGAAGTCCCTATTATATTATTAGCTTTACATACCTTCACAAAAACGACCAGTAAAACCTGTTTGACAATAGCATGGTCCTGGCTCATGGCCAGTGCATACACCACCATTTGAACACGGATTGACTCCACTGCAGATGGTTTCATTGTCCCCTGTAGGTATTTTAAAACAACCATAAAACGTTTTTCGTTGTCTTTTTTCATTATTGACTGAGCAGCCAACGTACTACTGCCTTAGTGACTGAGCGACTGATTAACCTACTCGCCCACCCTCCTCCAGTATTCTCTTCCTACCCTCCCAATTACCCTTTAAAGTAACACATCAATAGGGAACTAACACCAGTGTTAAATCAAGTTCTATTGGTCAGTGTTCCCCTAAGGATTCAAAACACCAGAGAGTTGACACTAGTGTAGTGTCAACACAAGTGTTACACAGTGTATCTCCCAAGTGTGACCGCAACCAATGATGTTTTACAATGACTGCAAAATTCTCGCGCGCTCATTGGCTAATTTTTATCGACAATAAGCAGCCAGACACATAAATTTATAATTTATGCGTTTCGAAGAGTGAAACATCGATCTGTCACTTTTTAACCGATGGAAAGTCTACTTGTTATTACCATTAGCCAAGAAGAGAGCGACGCAAGTTATGAGTTTTGTCGCATCAGATTGAATATTGTTACTCGCATTTTTGTTCCGCGTTCTTCCCGTTTTTTGACTTAATTTTGACCCCTCTGCCTTTTTGTTATTGTCAAAGTAGTCTGCGGATCCGATCCGCAGCTACTTTGACAATGTTATGGGGAAATTCATGATCAATAACAGGACATACGCATGAAAAACTGACATCAATTTGTTAAATTGACATACTGACCTTGAACACTTTACTCAAGAATGTTAACCGAAAAAAAAAAGTCCCCAAAGAATAAAATTTGCCTAAATTGGCCTAGTTCCAATCAGCGTCAGAAAAATGTCGATGTTTAAGTCAGGTCTGGTGGGAAAATGAACAATAGACCAAATCGGCTGACTCAATGTTGTACGAACCCAATTCAAAGCTCTTTTGGAAACAAAAAGTTTTGTGATGTCTTTCCCTATCACGTAAATGTGAATGATACATTATACTGCAGATACAATACACAAACAATCTCAGCAAGCAAGCAAGCAAACAAGCAAGCAAGCAAGCAAGCAAGTAAGTAAGTAAGTAAGTAAGTAAGTAAGTAAGTAAGTAAGTAAGTACGTAAGTAAGTAAGCAAGTAAGTAAGTAGCAAACAAACAAACCAAAGGACTTAATAACGATGCATGCACAACCAAATTTGTATGACTGTTTTACATTGTTTCTTCACCGGTGATACTATAGAATTAAAGATTTGAACAAAAAAAAAAACCCTTTACAACCATGGGTTTTCTATACTGATTAGGCGTATGACACAGTTTAGGATTATAATATTAATCATTCACCTGCTCATCTTCACACGGCTTCCGCTGATTGCACGGCGCTACTGATAAGGGTTTCTTTGGATGATATGAACATGCTGCATTTGGAAGATAAGTCGATTTTCCGTATTCGTCAGTTTCTCGACATCTTATTTCCCTTGGACTTACACCAAGCCCACAAGTTGTCGAACACTGAAAAGCACATAAAATTATCAAACTCCGGTAAGAAGTGAAACTATAAATTAGTGCATCATCCTGCAGGTATACGCATACGTCAATTATCATAGTTCAACAACAACAGCTACAAAAAAAAAAAAAAAAAAAAAAACATTCTTAAATATATTACTTATCCTCATTTATCATCAGTTTAATAAATACTTTTATAAGAGAATTATTTGCTACCAAAAAAAAAACTTCGGACGAAAGATGCTACTGTAGGTAGCAATGGTTCATTCTCGGTAGATTGCAGATTTTCTATAGTCAAGAAAAAATTTGGAGTAAGATTGAGAGGGAAGAAACCAACACCTGCCCGCTTCAAATTTGTGAACCTTACCATTCCGACCGCCCTTACAATCCCACGTCAGACCTGTGGCGATTAGCTCTATACTGCTACATGTTCCTTTCTGGATTTCTATCCTTTATCAGAAGGATGAATCAGTGGCAAGATGATGAAAGGTGGCTCTGCAAGCGTCTGTCCCCTCACGCCTTTCTTCATTAGTACTGAAGTTAGAGGACGTTAGGAAGTCAGAGACGATACCCTACAAGGACTCTTCGCCAATAAAAGGGAAAACGAAATCCTACTACTTGTCTACAATGTGGTTTTCCTCCAGAGATAAGGGCAAACGTACGCTTTGACCCAAGCGTTTTCAAAATTACTGCGTTTGTGTATTCAACTCATGGACGTTTCCTATAGCTACACAAACAATACATTATTTTAACAAGTGTTTCATATTACCTCAGTCCAGTTAGAGGCAATAACCCAATCGGCTGGGCAGGACCAAGAAGAACAATTTTCACTCTCGATAACATCAGTGGGTTTATCCGCAGAGCAGGCTGATTCGTTTACTTCTATATACATTCTCGATGAGACCTGCTGATGACAGATGACTTTCCTTGTTCGCCTTCCAAGACCACACGTCTTGGAACATGGAGTCCAGTTTGTAGTGAGCCATCTGTCAAGTGTAATGAACAATAATGAGTTTCAAAGGGTAAATTCGTAAAAAAAATCACTATTTTTTTCCCATCAATAGACACCAAATCAATTATGCAGGCTTGTTGTCAAAGCCATAATTATTCATTATTATTAGCTACGTACATTCGGAAAGGAAACTTTATTAAAGTGTCTAGTCGTTCTAGAGCTGGAGCGCTAAATCGGGGACCCTGGCAACTGAAATTAACAAATAACGCAAATCAAGTCAAATGTTGGTTTATTAGGAGAGGGGAAACTGGAGTACCCGGAGAAAAAACCTCTCGGTACAGAGCAGACAACCACAGTTGACGCCGACTCTGGGAATCGAACCCGGGCGAGTGCTCTCGCCACTAAGCCAATAATAATAAGCTTAGTTGTCCTTATGCTTTACCTTATGTATAACTGAAGTGAAACAAGGTACGGTGCCAAGCAATGTCAGTGCCACTTTGAACAATAAGTCATCTCAATATTGACTTTAAAATAAAGGCATCCATATACCTAGATGTAATTCTGCATGTTATGAAAAACATCTCCTAAGGAATTTAGCAGAATTTAGGTCCGTATATAGATAGCCAAAAGTGGACAATGAGGATTAAGAGAAGCAAAGTTTAAAATCTTTCAAATCTAGCCTACGACTTATAAACCTTGTATGTGATTTGTAACTCATGGGTTCGCTAAAGATATTAGCACAATATTTTAATACCTTTTATACTTAACCAAGATCTGTTTTTTTTTTAATATATATATTTTCTACAACTTATTTTTGTAGACCTTTAGATAAAGGAGCTTTTTTTTTAAGAAAAAGTCCTATTTTTAGTGTCCCGAACTAGATTATGTTTCTAAATGCATTAACGTGTGAATAAGGCTGATTTGATTGCTTGACATAACTTTGGTAGAAAAATCAATTCCGGAATCCTGGAAGTCTAATAACATTCCAGTGTGAATAAAATTCCATATTTAACTCCTCTTTAAATTCCCCCACCTCCTCCCGTCCAGGACAGGCAAAGGGATGGCGCGAGTTCGATGGTCTCGAGTTCGATTCCCAGACTTGGCATCACATGTCTCTTCTTTGAGATGATTTTCTCTGAGTGCTAGGGTTTGCCCTTTTCTTAAAAAAACAATCTAGGTTTTCATTTGTTTTGAGTCATCCACGGAGACCGAGGGGCAGTCATCGAGACGAGACGAGAAAATCATAGGCAAAATCGGGACTAAGTTTTAAGTTTTAAGTTTTCAAGTAAAGCAAGAAGAGCGGCTCTTCTCGAATTACTTGAAGACTTAACGCCAGTCCCGATTTTGGTCATGATTTTCTCGTCCCGTTTTAAATGACTGCCCCTGGGTCTCCAAAGATGGTTTTGAGTTAAATTCATTTGATAACCATGTACAGAGTCCCCATATATTGCTCCAGCGCGAAATAGACTTGACGCTTAAATATATTATATTATGATTCGATGTATTTTGTCCTTCCTTTTCATTGGCCAAGAGCCCACTACGTGACCTGCAAATGACTGCCTACAAATAAGTGTTTTGCTGCAAAAATATTTTGCTCATGCGCAATTGAAATCACGCTCTTGTGAAAAAATGGCAGATCGGTTCCCCGAGCTGTCAGAGAATAATTCGACATCTTTAGTTGATCGAAAGAACAGCGAGAATACTAAGAAAGGAACAAAAGTTGCACTCAACGTATTTCGAGAGTATCTCAAGGAAAGAAAGGTAGACGAAGAGGCACTTGTGTCGTCGATGCGAAGGACAAGTTGGCGAATGCATATTTACTGGTCATGAAGAGATTTTATGCTGAAGCCAGAAAAAAGAATGGCGAGCTTTACACCAAAGCTTCACTTGTCGGGATACGCTTTGAAAACTTTGAAATTCTTCAGCTTTGTTGATGGCTGGTGTTATTGAACGTTTGACTGTAAGTACAATTTGAAGTCTACAAATAAAATTATGCTGAGAAGGAAGCAAATTGATTGGTGCCATTACTCGACTCTGCAAGGCAGCGCGCGTTAACGGCTTCCCGGAAACAAAAACAAAAAAACCAACTCGGTGATCGAATGATAAAACAATTATTGAACTCGGTTATCGCAAAATATCGTGATTTGTCAGTGTCTCGCAGATCAATTATTTGCCTCAGCCTTTGGCTTCGGCAAATAATTGATCTGCTTGCCACTGACAAATCACGATATTTTGCTCAACCTCGTCCAATAATTGTTAATTATATTGCTTTGTAAAATTTTAGAAATGAAAAATTGTTACTATTTGTTATTGTACATATTCAGTTTTCAAGAACTACCCATAGAAGGTGATTTTCTTGATATTGTTATTATTATTATTATTATTATTATTATTATTGTTGTTGTTGTTGTTACTATTATTATTACAAAAGTTCCCCACTCCTACGTCAAATTTTAACATATAAAAGGTACTGACGTTGGGTCGCATGCTTGAGTGTTGCACTCTTGTGAACATGGCGGCTTAGTTTGAGAATCACAAGCTTCATCAGAGACAGTGGAATTGTCATCTTTCAATATACACAGTACATCACGCGTCTGCAGTCCTACAAAAAAATATTGTATAAATCAGTATTTTCCTTCATGTTTTTTTTTCACTGACACATATTACGCGTTGTGATATCATCGCGTTTTATTTTCGCTCTCATAGCCATCATCAACTTCATCGTGTATCATTGTATACAAATAAACAATAATAACAACAACAACATAATGGTAATCAATGTACCCATCGCATCGCTAATATCGTCCTAATCATCATCAGCATGATTAAGAGCACCGACACAACGAAAAAGTATATTTAAGAGCTATACCTCCTGCACAGATATTTGAACACGAAGTCCAGTCACTCTTTACCGTCCAGTTGTAGGAAAGATTGTTGACTGAGTCACCAGGTAGAACAGGTTTTCTTATATCGTAGCCAACATCGAAGCTCGTGTCACTCAGACGAAGAAACTAAAAGAAAAAAAAAAGAAAAAAAAGAAAAAGAAATCGCCCGGTTCCAAACTTATTTATATTATTCGATCCTGATTTAATAAAGGTCAGGCACTGTGAAGAAACTGAATCACAAGAGACAGTGGTGATATGATGTATGACCTGTTTCCTCCTAAAGGTTAAAGGCCTCTTAGAGATATGGGGTAGGACTCCCCAGAGTAAGAACTGACCTTATTAATCGGGCGTTTGTAAGCAGGTGTCTTTCTTGATTAATTTCTTGTTTCCTTTTAACTTATTGCTTTGCAATTTTGTTACACTATGATTGATTAAATGTAAAGTTACGGGTATGTTGTGCCTGATTATTATCCTTTATTTCCGGGCAACACCAGCTTGAATAAGTGACGTTATGGCTTGTTGTTTAAACTCAAAAAGGGCAACTACAACACGTCATAAGTCAGAGGCATCCAGCGATAGGTTTCTCTCAAGTGCTTTTTGACGCTGTTCTAAGTTTTTCGGGGTGCTTTTAAAGGTTCATTTTAGACTGGGCTAAAAAAAATATCCATTCGGTTATTCAAGGGGAACTTGAAGCTTTTTTTTAATTTGCTAGGGCATTTTTGTCTACTTCACAAAAATTGTATCGTAGCCTTTCCGAAGCTCATAGCTGGCTTCTTTTCGATACTCACGAGGACATTTTTATCAGTCAAAAAGGAACAGGCATTAACTTTTTCAGATCGCGAAAATTCGATGTGAAAATTCCCCTTTGGAAAACCCTAAGTGATTAAAGGCCTTTCGAACAGATAATTTTACGAAACGTTTCGTTGGGTGCCCCTGACAAATATTCAAGATAGCGGCGTCCCCAAAACAAGCTTTTTTTTAATTTAATTTATTTTAGATACAAAAGTTTTCATTGGAAAGCAAATACGAACTATTTTTGATTGTAAACTTTCTTTTCTGTGGTTTCAAGTTATTTTCTTGTCTTAGTGGAGGTTCCCTTTAACTTTAAGAATTAACATTTGTTTTCACGAACGCGTAAGATTGGCGTCTCAAATTATACCTCTAGCATACCTCCAAGAGCTTGGACCGTAACAGTAAAATCGCAATATCATCACCTAAAGTGAACCCCAATGCTAACGCTACCACTCTTGTTTTAAATATTTGATCATCAAGGCATACCACAACTTTCAAGGTCGCAGTAGTTGGTCCTTGCACTGTCAGAACATCTCTGTACTTCACTTTCTTGTGAATGTACTTTATTGTGGTGCCTGTGTATTTGATGGTTGTACGAAAGACACGAGGAAAATCGATGAGGTATTTTCCGTTCACGTCTTGAATACCTAAGTGAGAAAAAAAGAATGTGTTTACGAAGTGACCTTTTCGGTATGTTTGGAATTCCATGTAGATGTATAAATATACTCGACAAATTATCTTAGGTACTGACCTAACACATTACTTGTCTTTGAGGATGTCTTCCAAAAAAGAGCCGAAAGTGTACCCGGTGGAAGTTCTTTGATGAGAACAGCATTCCTACTATCTGCAAAGAGAATAGCTTTATTATGAGGACAAAGGAACACGAACTTACGGATCCAACACCACACCTGCGATAGGATGGGTTTAGATGCAGCTTCACATGGTGCAAGTCCCAGTGCTCTCAATGCATTACAACTGGTCACCTCCTACTAGGATGGGTTAATCATCATCACATCATCATCATCATCGTCATGGTCATCGTCATTATTATTATCATCGTTGTCCTCATCATAATCATCGTCATTATCATCTTACACATCATCAACAGTAGGATTACCACTATCTCTTTTCTGTTTGGTTGAAAGCGTACAGTGAATTTTCGAAATCAGCGCCTGTGACGCCATCTAGCTGCAGGTTATGCAACAATCATGCCAAGGACACTCAAAGTCACCGGTAATCATGTCATTAATGACCGCAGT
>NC_090895.1:20187154-20199654 GCF_036669925.1 Montipora capricornis | reverse complement strand
CACGACAACATGGAATCTATGTGTTAAACAGACAACGAGCTCGAGGCAACGAGGAGTTCTGTAAATAAAACCGTTCGCCAAACACATGGGAATTTTGATCTTCTTTGGTCAATTAAAAAAATCCTACATGATAGCTTAACTCTTACCTGGTCCGTGGTAATATTGATTAAAATCCTCCCTTCTTTCTAAACACTTCTTCTGCCGATATGAAACTGACACATTGATGCAAGGCTTTATGGAAACAAGACCAACACAATCATTAATTTTGCTCTATCAGGATAGCACTGTGACAAGTGACAAGTGACAAGTAAACTTATATATCGCATGTTCCCGGTCATAATGTCAGCAGCTTGCTTCCATCTCTTATAAATTACTATCTGATACCACTATTATAGGACAACTTGGGTTGTAAATCGCTTAATAAAGAAGACACCTGTCTCATCAACCTGAGGCGTACTCTGAACGAGAGAAAGTGAATCACTAAACTATTGTAGCTTTGTAATCAGTTTCGTATCTCAGTCTCAAATGCATTCCTTTTCACATTACGTAAAACCTTAAGATATATTCCATTACATCAGCCTTGCTCTTTTCAGAAGAAAAAAAGACATTGCTGGTTTACTTAGTTTTCGATTAAACCAAAATGTAATGATTAGTGATAAGGTTAGCTGCAAACTACCGAGATATTTTACCATAAAATTGCACATTCTCCAATGACCAAGGTTCGAACCTTGGCAATAGTTTCCTCCATTCTTCGGCCTGTTGAAAATAAATAACGATAAATATATCACCTCGATGCCGTTTACCCTTCGGTGACAAATTAATCGAGGAAAGATTAGGATTTGTCACAGAGGTTTTCCCCGGGTACTCCGGTTTCCCCTCTCCTCAAAAACCAACATTTGACTTGATTTGCGCTAATTGTTAATTGCAGTTTTAAGTGTCCCCGATGAGTGCTCCAGCGCTAGAACGACCAGATAACTTAAATAAAGTTCCTTTCCTTTCCTAGACTACCAGGAAAAACAAAAAATACTGAACCGAAATAACAAAGATGCAGAAAGTTTAAAATGAAGTAAAACAAAAGGAAGTGAAAGATATATCATTATTCATGAAAGAAAAAAAATATGTCAAGAACACGGAAGCGTTGTCCTATGCCACTTTTTGCATTGTCTTGAAACCCGGGTTTTGGAACAGGAGCACCTGGATAATTTGAACTGGAAAACAGAAGAACACAAAGGCAAATCATTTTAGGAATAAGAAGCCTGAGAACAAGTTTAGAAGTAATTTGTGGAACAACGGATCACAAGCAAAAAGGTGACAAGGATTTTTCACCCCCCTCCCCCACAATCCTCACGGAAAGACCTCACAACTGGATAACTCAATTGCGGAGACCAATTTTGCCATAAAACCTCACAAAACTCACGATGGGTTGGTACACGTTCTTGCTCTATGCTGCACTCCACCTCCGCAAGTATGCGAGCATGGACTATAGGCTATGGACCAGCCGCTCCAGCTTCCATGAACCTGTGCGCGGCCAGTAGGAACACACCGTCCCTTAATGCACCACTGAGAAGGAAAAGAATGACTAAAAATTAGTCAAACTGGTGACTAATAACATCAGTAGAGTTGACTTGCTTATTTCTCCCAAGTCTTTCTCTATCATAGTACAAGTACAACACCGCAAAGAATACAATAACAGAAGATATTTGAATTATTAGCACTTAATATACAGTCATCTACGACGATCTAAATGAGTGTTTTAAAACTTAACTACCAGGGTTTATTCCATTTTTATACAACGAGAGGTTTTAGTATTTAGCATTTTCCCCAAACGTGTTTTTTTTAATTTCTCTTCGAATCGCGCGACATTACCAACATGACAGAGATATATTAAAATTCAGTCTTAAACAAAAAGCATCATCTCGAGGCTCTGGGGAGTAAACTCATACAAATCCTTATATTTATTCTCCAGAGCCTCGAGATACTGTCTTTTGTTTAGGACGGAATGCTCGAAGCAGCAAGTTCTTACGATTTGCTTTGTTATTTGTTATACCTATATCTCGTTGTCCAGGTGGTGTAGTGGTTATCACACCCGACTACTAACGGCGGGACGTGGGTTCAAATCCCGCTCAGGGCAAATTTTCTTTGAAAACATTTATTTGGAGTGTGCATTGTCAGGGTCTCTCTCTCTCACTCTCTCACTCTCTCACTCTCTCACTCTCTCACTCTCTCACTCTCTCACGTATTTTCTAGTTATTCTGAATGGGAAGTGATATTTAAACTTATGTAGGCTCTTTGTCTTCTTGTTGCTGGACTGGAAATCGGATTTGTTTTATTATTATGCTCGATCATATATCAGTCTTATATTGATATATCGATCTCATATATTGATATATCGATCTGATACTGATATATCGATCATATATCAGTCATATATTGCATCGGGAAAAATGTAAGTGATGCCATGTGGGTGTATAATTCTCCTCATATATATAATAAAGAAATTACTTTGTGCGGATTTTTATTCACTCGTTGCAATACTTTGGAAAAATCAATCGTTCGCTGAGCTCATTCGAACTTCGTTTTCCAAAGTATTCAAATCGTGAATCAGAATCGGTACGTCGCACTTTCTGTGAAGTAAGCTATATTTATTGTATACTCAGCAACTATAGTAACATGCGTGTTACACTCTATAACCTCTATTGCACTCATGAGCAGTCAGAACATTCTGTTGCGTATATAGTATTACAGATTAACTTAATGGTCTTTTGTTTCTTATCTTTTATTCAATCTGTCGTATGTCATAAAAAGACAATAAATCAACAAACAAAGAATGTATCCAAAAAAGAAACAAATTAATGTGTCTACGCATCTGGCTTTAATTTGCTCACAGCGGCCTCGCTTGTAAAAATCAAAACAATCTTACGGCCACACTTACACTTGCGACATCACAGGATGTGCCGTCAGCCGCAGGAACACCTCTAGATAAGTATGAATATCCATCTTTTGTACAATGAAGCAAGCCACAATATACCTAGAATGAAGAGAATAATAATAAGAATATCTCATAGCTTCGAGCGGAACGCCAAAACAAGTACATGACTATATCAGTTCGTTGCAGTAGGATGCTGTGCTTCTTTTAAAACGCTCTTTTGAACGTTATTCCCTTGTTCACATATTCGCATTCATAAGCAGTTTTGAAAGGCTTGTAGTTAAGATCAAGTATTTGAGAAGTTTTGAAGCGACGGAGTTGTCAATAGACGACAGTTCCAATTTGTACTACTTATTATCATGAAACGAGAACCACCCCCTCCCCAACACACGCTCACACTGCCCATAAAATTAATCTGCTTCCTCTGTTTCTAGGCTAATGGAAACTATTTTATTGTTGTTTCACTGTCGAGTCATTCGGCAATATAGACGTTTTATGACAATTTTGGTAGCATTCCTTTGGTCTGTAAAGTGAATCCTTTTTTTTCGCCTTGTTTTTTTTCATAACGACAGTAGCTGCTTTTCACAGTCGGAGAGAACATAATCACACTCTACACCCTGGGGCATTAACTTGCTGCAAGAGAGAATTAGATAAGAGTGTTGATCCATCACTTTGCAACCTTGCGCCAGCACAGTCACAAATGGATACTGATATGTACTTTGCGCGCGAAACAAACAAAGGGCCGCCAATTTTAACCAATCGGAAAAAGCCATGTCACGAGTGACTGCTTCTGCCATGTTTTTCTTTTTTTTTTTTAGGGATATGACAAATTATCTTATTCTAACTCGCTTATATTTCTCTTCAAGTTTTAGAAGTTACTTGATATCTGAAACCACCAGACAAGAAATAAGCTTAAACCAAACAAGTTTCTTGAATTTTTGGGAAAACGCAATTTTAGTCCGACGTTTGCCGTGGGCAGCTACAGAGTTAAACCCATTCATACGTTGATCAACATCCAGTGATTTCTTTGACTAGGACACAGTTGGGTGTGCGTGCAAGAGCCTCTTGGAGGAAAAACAGCAATAGTTAACATCGCTTACCGGTTTATTTGCTCGAAAGTGTTCATTATAATGAGATTGGCACTGTTTATCGGCATCCCACAATTCACCAGGCAAAAGTGACGGGTCCACTCTAAGAGGGAGTCTGGGTAGAGAACCCATTGGCTCGTTGTCAAGGCAAGACGAACGACTGCTCCTGTACAGAAAAAAATAATAATAACAAAATAAAAATAAAATAACAAAATAAATAAAATAAATAAAAACAATAAGAAAATTAGAGAACAAGCAAACCTTTACAGGCCCTGAAGGCGGAAAGAGAAGCCACATGATTTTTGTTCGACAGACAATTTTAAAGGATATTTTAAATTTTGATAATTTCTCTGCTATCTATAGCGAGAATATTTTTGACGTCGCCTATTTTCATTAATGAACCAATCAGCGCCTCATTGGCTGCCAAGACAGAGGGTCTTTGTTTCCGTGGTTGGCACATTTCAATACCAAAAGCAATGTTTGTAAACAGAGATCTTCCCTATAGTACAAGATAGCAAATTTATAGAGAACGTGCCTGGAAAACTTCCATCAATCTGCCGGTCTCTTTCAAGATTTTTAAGTTGTACGCATCAATTTAATTTGACTACAAATCGGAACGCTTTCTAGAAACTACGCTAAATCTAATGAGATCGGCACTTCAATTGTAATAGTTAGTGGAAGAGCAGAAATGTTCAATAAAGATGCCTTATGTTAAAAAAATCTTATCTTGACACAAAATAACATCAAATGCATTATGGTAACAAATTCCGGGATTCCGGGACCAATTTCTATCGAAGGCTTTTGGTCACTAAGAATTTCATCAATGCTCTTCAATGTTGGGGACTGTTCATAAAAATGGAATTAGGTCCAGTCGCAAATGGAATAAAAATCGAAATCCTTCACGATCCTGCTCTATAACGGGAGAGCTCAGAATAGTTGATAATTATTTTCGAAACTAACTCTGATTGATTGATTAATTGATTGATTGATTGATTGATTGACTGACAGACTGATGGATGGTTACATGGACCAATTGATTGAGAGTACCTAAGAAATTCCTGCATAAAGGGTCGGCTGCAAGGTGACCATCTCATGGCATTTTCTCCACTGGGCAAAACCGGATTCATAATATACTGTCCACACGCCTGACGATGATTGAGGCCAAAGCTGTGAAAACATTTAATAGAATTTGCAATTATTTCCCTGCTAATAAAAACTCACTAAGGCCCATAGGCTCCCTTTTCGTACGAATCTGCTTTGCAAGTACCTTTTTGCCCTATATTCTAATTAACACTTGCCCATCGGCTTCTTACAAAAAAAATACCTTTTACCACTTCTCGGCCAAGTGAAAAGCTTTGCCATATACTTCGAAGAATTTCTTAGGATGAGGCAGTAAGAAGATTGGTTTATGTCATTGCATGTGCCTTCGTGCACAACAGAGTGAAATTAATCTTTAATTGCACGAAGGCATATTACTATTACACCTTTATCACATAAAGGGCAGAATTATTTAAGGGAGACCGTTCAGTGCCGCGACAGATTACGATCAACTTAACTGACCAATTGGTTCAATGAACAGTTTAATCTTAAAATTAAAGCAAACAGACCTTCATTAACCCTGCCAGCAGAGATTTTCTTAAATCTACGAGAAAGAAAGGACGCTGCAGAAATCATGTCAAGTCTTTATTGAATATGCGCAATCTGTTTCTTGGAGACAGTCTCGATCGCACTCCAACACGCCATGTTGGTTTTCATACTGTAGGCTCGATTTTGACCTTCGCCTTGTCAAAAATATGATGCGCGCGTTGCCTAAGCCGGTTTGACTGGAGTAACTAGCCCAGAAACCTGGGCTGCGGCGACTTAAAAGACTTGAGACGTTTTCTACAGACTCTCTTTTTCGCCCTCTGGTGAGTTTTAGAGAGGCTCTGCTTGCATGGTGACTTTCATTCGATTAAGGTCCAATTCAGTAAATCGTTGGTGACAACAGAAATGGAGCTTAAAATGAATTTTATAAGTGGACAAACAAACAATTTAATCGTAGAGCAATCTCTTTATTACTTCGCTTCCTCTGGAAAAGCAATTGTTAAACCAGTTGGGATCAACTAATGATGCCATCTTGGTTATCAAAAGTGCCCTCTCGATTAAGAAAAAAATGTCTTCCGTGTAAGCCAATCATATAATTCAATAATTTGCCCGGTATTTGATAACTAATGGTAGTAGGACTGAGTGGAGTAAATTTCGTCTGTAATCATACGACTGATTACAAAATCTGACGACCGCACAGCGAGTATGATAACAGACCGAATTGGACGACACGAAGTCCTCTTACCAATTAATCATAACAGGAGCCCATGACTAGGAGTTTCCCAATGCATTATATCCTTGACTCCACCTTTGCGCGTATCTTTCTATTTTTAGAACTAATACTTCAGCAAGAAACTCACTTTTACAACAATTTACATCAATTTGCACAATTTGCGTACATTGTTTTTGCTACTTTTGTCTTTGTTCCACAATAACTTTATTCTGATTGCCATTCTAAACAGTGTGTGCAGAGCCGAAGAATTCGTGGCGTTCTAGAAATAGCAAGATACGAGCAAGGGTGGACTTATAGGGCTTGTATAGGAGAGGCAAGTTCCTAATCATGCGCTCCTGATCATAAAAATTACAATTGTCGAGAAAAGAAGAAGGGCCAAGTTATAAAAGAAAGGGAAATTTTGCATCAAAAGACTGACAAAGGAGGCGTAAATTGTTTAATGTCGCTCTGACAGAAAGACAGAAAGCAACAATTATAAAGATTAAGCGTTTGCAAACATCCCAATAGCGAGAATTTAAATCTCCAAATATTTTCCCCCAACAGTCACTTGTTGTTTACGCTTCAGTAAGCTTTACCAGAATTGGCCATTTTCATATCCCCCATAATGCACTTTGTTTGCCCCCGAATTTTGCGTAAAGCATTGTTTTCAAATGCCCTTGGGAATATGCAGTTGCCCAAGAGCTTCTGAAAACAGTGGTTTATGCTTTTTTTTTTCTGAGGAGGGGGGGGGGAGGGGCAGGAGTTAGTGTGGCCCAGTGGCGAGGGCGTTTGCCTTGAGATCCGGAGATCCCGGGGTCAAGACCCGTTCTGACCAGTCGTTGAATTTGATCCTGGTACTCCCTGGTTCAACTTCCCAGCTGCACTTGTAAATAGCCAACTGTCTTGCCCCCGGCCAGTTGGGATTCTTAGCAATTGACAATTGTTGTTTTTCTCTTCCGTCGTTTCGTTGTGTTTCATTGGCCCTGAAAAGGCCCTATGGGGAGCGGCCACTTAAGTATGTATTGTATTGTATAAGCAAAAAAGTGTATTATAGAGAATGCGAAACTGGTCAATTGGTTTCTGTGGATATTTATCAAAAGGCGACTTACTTGTGCCCAGTTTCGTGTGCAATTGTCCCTGCAGTCTGCAGTCCTAATTCGTGATTGACGTTAAATTCTCCGCTAGCTGTTGCACACAGTTTTCCGACTTCTGCAATTCCTGTTTAATCATAAAATCTTAGACATTTCTCTTCCTCTCTTTCTGGTATTGTGAAATACATAGCGTAATATTATGAGGAGATTGTCCCCTTCTTCTTCTGGGGTGTAACAACCTGCACTGGAAAAATAACTTTGATAAAATACTTCAAGCCCATGAAAAAGTTATATTTCGATAGGCTGATGTGATATAATGTTTACGAGAATCTGCTTCTTGACTAAACTCAAGGTTTTACGCTTTATTTGTCCTTTTCACTGCTACAGTGCGAGTTAGAAGCTTCAATATGTACACTCAAAACAGAACAAAACTTACCGCCAGCTCCAATGAGGCTATAATGGGATCATAAAAAGAAAATAATAATAATAATAATATAATAATAATATAATAATAATAATAATAATAATAAGGAACCTGTACAACAACATACTGGCACTTATTTCATGTCTTTAGGCGAAGACTGATGATAATTTCTCCCATTGTTAAAGAAATACAAAAAAAGTTGGATGCGTTGCGTCGTGCCTCGTAACCGGGCTGCCTTTATTGTTTGCTCGTCTCTTAGGACGGTCGCTATATTTAATATACAAGTCCATGAAACAATGAAACACATACAATGTGGAAACATTTGAGAACAAAAAATAAAACAAATATTTCATTTATTCTCGTCCCAGAGCCCTCCTTTTCTTTAGACGAAACAAAGGAGTCAAAAACGTGACCAAAAGAAACGGAAGTCTCTGGATACGAGATTGGTAAATAACATAATTAACTAATTGTTGACTAAACAAAACAAAAAAGTTTCCCCGGTGCCGCCAAGGTCGTCTTTGCGCTGCATGTAATTTCAAACTTACCTGGATATATACGAAGTGACATCCACAGTTCCCGCAGGAATGTTATTCGATGCCCAAGACTTGAATTTATCTAAGAAATTTCCGTCATACATCCCAAGCTACCAAAAAAGTAGATATTCAGTAGGTTAAGGTAATTGGATAAGAGATTGGAATTCATTATCAGAAGATATTGTAAGTCTAACAAATTTCAAAGCAGCATTAGTATGAGTTCCTGTGTGATAAGTTAACATTGCAATCTCCATTGCTGTTAGTTTATAGTTTTGCAACAGGGCGTGCTTCCCAGGGGGAAAATAGCTTATGTTGCCTTATTCCATAAGATATTTTGTCTACGTTCCCACGTTCCCAAGTTCAAATTAGCAGTGTTGCTTTGTTCCCCAAAACGCCTAGGAGACCCCCAAAAGGCTTTCCACAAATGATCATCAAACGCAACTACGAATGATTAATACTGTAATGCGCCAGTGAGAAGGATAATAGGTTCGTTGCTTGGCAACGGGCGAAAGAGCAACTAAAAAATGAGAGTCCTACTCAGGATTTGTACAGACGGCCGCTGTAACACCTGTCGGATGCTCGGCATTTTCAGTTATCGTTTCACGCGTTACCAAGCAACTAGCGTATCATCTTCCATTCTTTCAAGTCTAAATAAGGTCAGCTAAAGCTAGCCATAGCAGCCAATTCGTAATTGCAAAAGGAACCAAAATTGTGGGCGCGACAATTTCACGTATACTCAAGTTTCGCTAGCTTGGGCGGGAAAATCGCATGTATAATAAAGCTTCGCCCCTTGCTATAAACCCAGCATGGTGAAGGATAATCCACACGTTTACAAGCAATATAGGAAAACAGAATGTTCATCTCCTCACCATCGTTGAATTCAAAACGACAATATGCTTTACGACATATGAAACCCTTATGTCTCCGATACTAGGATCTTCGAATACGCCAGCAACCTGCAATAAAAAAAGAAACTGCATGGATACCAAACATATGATTTGTAGTCCATAATTGGTACGTTTGAACAATTCAATTACCTCTTAGTTTCACTTTGCATTTTTCAGGAATTAAAAATTCCTTAACCTAACATAGTTGGTAAGCAACAACAAAATCAAGAACTCCATGTACTCAAATTAACTATGTTCAATTTTGGCCCATAAATGGTAAGGGAAATTGGATTCTTAAAATAATCCAGGAACTCTATTCATTCAATTCAATGAAACTAAGGGAAAGATACGAGAAGTTATTCCGATCGAGGATATCAGTCTGCAACCGGGTGTAGATGACTGAGAGTCGATTTTGCCAAGCCAGGAAAACCGGAGTAGTCGGAGAAAAAGCGTCGGAGTCAGATTGAGATCGGTTGAAATTCACCCCACATACGACCTCATGGCCTAGACCAGGGTGGAGCCCGGGTTGCAAAGGTGGAAGGCGCTGTTAATAACTGCTTAGACATCCTGTTAATTATAACTCCAGCAAAGTTGGTACCCAATACCCCTAGTGACAGCGCGAAAGATTATATAGGAATAAAGAAAGGTTCAAGGATTTTTCAACTATTCAGGGACTCAAAATGCGTGTATTTTCAACTGAGACAACTTGCAATCTACGTAGAGAGAGAGAGGCAAGAAGAATACGGAGGAAAAGAGTAGTTTTCTTACAACATTGCCAAGTACGAGCAAGGCCGTCGAGATGTTCATTGTTGGGAATATCTCTTTGACGTGATTTCATCTGTCACTAACGCAACCTCCAGAATTTTATTTGGTAAGCTTGAACTTCTTTTTACTGGGAAAAGAAAGCAAAGCCAAGCAAAAAGTTATAAACAATGTAAATAAAAACTGGTAGGTCAAGGCTACAGTGAGCGAAATTCTTTTTTTTTAAGCCCATTTAGTGCAACGAAATCATTTCACATGGGCTCCCAACTGCTATATATTATATGCAAATTGTTTCTACATTATTACACGTCATGGTAATTAAAAGCATGGGAATTGAGCTCGGCACTCGATCTCGACTACAATTATCTTACTAACATCATTTTACCTTTGGAGTTAATGAAGCTACCATGTTTTGTTTCGTCCGAAGGAGCTGATATTTTCATTGATCTTTTGACAACAACGTGTGACCTTGACCCGTCCGTTCCCTTGTTCTGAACGTGTTCTTCGAGATGGGTGGGCAGTGGCTGGACGTACAGGGTGTCCTGGGAGCGTTGTATAACACCATGCTGGAAAAAAAATTGTTAGGGTTTGCGTATTTTTAGAGGAGAATTACATGCAACCTGTTCGTAAGATTATCACAAACAGCTAACGGCTATTTTCCATCTGTCAAATAAACGGTTTTCTGCAACTCATTTACTTAGTGAAGGAGATGCATGGCCTGTTGAGACCATTTTAAGAGCGGTAGGCCAAAAAATTCTAGGCGAGACAAACATTTGTTAGCGGATATAGTTTATGTATTTGTCGGGAATTACTTGTCATCTGGAGCCGTTGACCTCCAATTGACAGTAGGAAGTTTAAGCAAAGACGAAGGCTACGGCAACGAAAGCGTCAGTCCAATATATAACTTACCGCAATCGCAAGTATTTCGCCATTATTCCATCTTATTCACATTGTACAATACAAGCGAACTATCCTGTAACTGGATGGGTACGAACGGTTAATTTTAAAATCAAAACTGAAAATAACTTTTTCATTGTTATATGCTCACGTTTTTGCGAGTAATGCACGGAAATTCGTGTTGCACGTGCAGCACATGTATTTTTCCTTTTTAATTAACCAATCATATTCTTGCTTTCTGGTGTTACCGTAGCCGTACCCGTCGCCTTTGCTTAAACTCCCTAATGATTGGCATGGGCTGTCGCTTTACCAACCCCCTCCCCTCCCTTCCACGGTCTCTGAGATGATATTAGAGAGATTTAACATCACGTTTTACGTGAAACGCGAGCGGCAAAAGTGACCACGTGACCATGATTTTCTCACCAGCCCTCCGTCATCGCTCACTGCTACCATAGAATCTGGGTCATTTGCAAGCTTTCCAAGGTAGAAAGTGTTTCTGGGAATGGGATGATACTCCATCGATCCATCACTACGCATGACTTCAACCTTTAGGTCGGGTGACATGAGTTTTCTATTCAGTGAAAGTTGGAGGGGCACCTCCTCTTCAAAAGCGTTTAATTTATAAAGCTTTTCTTCATGGAGGGCATCACTTGTTAGAGCTCTCTTTGGTCGCTGGTGCTCTTCTCTTTCTGGTGTATAAAATACACCAAGGTCGTATTCAGGAACTGCGAGAAATAAATCGAAAGGGATGCATTTCAATTGACAAACACGCAATTAGTTTTCGCTGAAAATTTAAGCTGCAATCTAGTACATTTGTCATTCCGGTCAGGACGGATACTGTCACTCTCTCGACAACGAAACAAGAATGTATAGATTTATTCAAGACCATTACATATGGTTCAGAACAAGAAATCTTCAGCAAATTATGCTGGTGATCTGAGATCGACATCATTATTTTCTGAGTGGCGTCTACAACGACTTGCATTGGTTCATGACAAGCTTAGAGCCGCTTAGGAATTCACAGCGTGATTTTTCCTTCCGGGTTTCGTTAAAGTACATCATTTTGCAATCTCGCGGTCTGCGTGCTAACACCAGAGGCGTTAATGAAGTGGTGTTGATACGAATTGCTGTCATCAAAAGTTCAGTGGTATTCAATTTGTAAATAGCGCAGGCCACGTTTAGTTTTGTGTGCGAAACTAGAATCTCCGGCTTCGGAAGCTGACTTCAAAAGACTTGAAAAGTAGCCACGTTTACACATCATCTACCCTGGCTCTTGTAAAACAAAAAGCAACACCAGATATGTGAGCTTGACTTCTTACTTAAAGATAAATAGTAGCCGGTTAGTAAAAGCGAGGGAACATGTTAAGTATTGTCTTATAAACGTTAAAGCTGCCTGCATCGTTGTCTGAAGAAACCTTATATTATATTCAGAAAAGCAGTTTCCAGTGTTTTTGAAACCCAAGAATCAGTTAGGTAAAAATATATAATAAAAAATAAATTAAAGCGAACCCCTCAAATATTGGCATCAAAGTGCCGGACATGGAATGGAAAACCACCGGACCAAACGTCCGGACTCGGGCCTCACAGGAAAACCCT
>NC_090895.1:20169654-20182154 GCF_036669925.1 Montipora capricornis | reverse complement strand
TCCATGGCAACTCCTTCATATTTTGTAACAACTGAGGACAAAGCAATGATTACAGTTCCTTGTAGAATATCCTCCCGTGAGGAAAAGCAATTTGTAGCCTATCACTACTGCTACGTTTTAAGACTGCGCCCATCCTCTCCCAAACCCCATATTGTTTTCTTTGCCTTTGTGCAGTTTGGACACAAACAAATAAGCTAACCTGTGGCTGATCAATATGATCAAATTTTTGTTCCACTGTGTGAAACATAAATAAAATAATTACAAGCATAAGCCCTGGAACATCCCTTAAAAAATAACAATGACTGTATTTATTGTTTAAGGCTTGACTAGCAACACGACACAGAGAACTTAAAAAATATAGCATAACTATTTCACACTCAAGGATCACAGGCATCTATTTTTGGGGGTCTGAGGGCTTATGTGTGGCTGATCTAGCCCTTTTACTCAATCAATTAGCACAAATCAATACAGTAACTCTCTGTTTCATATTGTTTTCAAGGTGTCAGTGTCATATTCCAGCACTCGGCAAGGTCTCTTTTTGACTTGTGGCTGTTTCTGCTTAGGTGGTCTCATACACCACAAGCCTTTTTGGAGACATCACCGCCATAGTAAAATATTTGTTAATCCCTCCTACGTGATTCAGTTTTTCATACATGTACTATCTGGCTGTTTCTGTGATTCAAGTTTTTAATTTCACACAGAGTTTGTTTCATTTGTTAACCTTATTTTGGGGTTGAGAGTTTGCTTTGTAAATTTCTCCCCCTCATTCTACAGACTAACCCTAACTTTTGTCTATGATTTTTCCTCAGCTCACCATTCACACACAATATTGCCCTCAAACTACCTGCCAATTAGTGAATATGTTTTAGTTAGTGGAAAGAAACCCTTCTTGTAAGGAGGATTCTTCTAACAACACCAATTAAGAAAGCTACAAAGGTTGCTAGGTTAACGGCTGCTTGATGTATTACTATTAAATAACCAAACTTAATTCAACTTCGACAGTTTATCTTTAATTCAATATGGCTTCTTCTTGGGGGACCAGACACAAACGGTAACATAATTATTGTTTAACCACTGTTTGCAAGACATTATATTTTGGTGCGATATTGTTTCTTGTCGCCTGTTTCCATTATTTTATGTCATCTGTATTTCGTACACAAAGTAGAATACATTCAGACTCCCCTCACAGGGTTTGTGATTCAAATGTTTAACCACTCTGCAAAATTCCAGTCTTATTGATTGGGTTATGGAGCCTATAATCCAAAAAAAATACATTTATCACTCTTTTGTAAAGGTCATTCAAAAAATGAGGGCAATAGCTACGACCTTGTAATATCTTGTCTCATATTTCCAGTTTATTTTTTTTTTTTAGATTATGCAAATTAGAAGATTTGCAATGTCACACTGTGTACATAATGTGGAAGGCAGGACTTTTATTTTCAGATAATTAATGGTAATAGGTAACAATATTTAGCTCTATTTTCTATTTTGTTTTGAAAATAGCATGTTACCATTTCTGCTTGTGAGAGCTAACCATAAATAGGCTTACCAAATTCTCTTGACACTGTACAACTCTTCATACTAACTAGTAAGCTACGATGGTATGTCATTTAGCCTGAGGTGCACCCTGGTCAGCCTGTGTTCAGTAAGCTCTCAATAATGACAATAAAAACACTTTCCCCAAATCCTGTGCCAATAATATCTCTGAACATGACTGATTTCTAAAGGCATGATTAACCTTTGCACAACTATTGTACTCACAGTAAGGCGGCACATAATTAGCTGAATTATCATTCAACTACAGAAAATATTGTGGTAATCAGTGGCGGATCTAGACCTTGAGCTAAGGGTGGGGGGTTGCTTGCCCTGCCGGCTTTTCCTCCTGCGGTAAGGTAGTTTTGAGGTAAATGCAAGCACTGTGATAATTTGGTTCTTTCTTGGTTAGGATTTTGCTATGCCGACCATTTATTTGGAAGCGGTCATAAGCTGTGTAATTTTTGTTTTTGAAAAGCCACAAATTCAAGAAACAACCATGGCCCGAGTACCATATGATAAACTACTTTCTAACTAAGCTGGCCAAAGCCATACTGAGGAATATTGCACCTTGGTCATTTTTGTACGGACCTCGCTGCGCTCCATCTTTAGTTCCACAATGTTCAACCAATATTCCCCAGTATGGCCCTCCAGCTCGGTTAGTATGAGCTTAATATTTCCAAGTTGTTACTTGTATTTTGATTTGCCTTTTGGGTCCTTCAACACACAGCATGATTCGTGAAAATACTCACCAGAATATAAACAAAATGTAAAAAAAAACCATGACTTATAACCTTTTCCATGGAAATGGCTTGTATGGCAAAGTGAACAAGAAAGCAAACACTTGGATTTACCTAAAGACCATAGGTTATAGGAGAGAATCAATCAAGAACAGAGAGAAAATGTTTGTTACATTAACATCAGCTATGTGTCTGGAACATCTGAAGAATTTTTTTCCTCGTTCAAATAAAAAAAGTCGTCTGTGATGTCCTGTAAAAACAATTCTTCCAATTCTTCGAGTGAGTCGCCGATCTCAACACTTGCCGCCATTTTGAAAAGGCTTTTTAGTAGACCCCAGTCTACTGCATCACACCTTTTTGCTCGGACCCGCTCGTTTCACCGCCCGGTCTCTTTCCGCCCTGTTACATCCGGTGATGCGCGCGCTTCACTGTTCATTCATCGTTTCAAATCGCAAAAATCAAGTGAACTGACGCGTCTTTCGATCTAAGATAATCTTTATTTTCGTCACAATTTATTATAGCCGTGAAAAGGTCATGTAGAAGGTTAGGGCCACGTCACAACAAGGAAAATTTTGTCAACATCTCTGAGAATCAAAGGCCAAATCAATACGTAAAGAAAAATGTCAACGGCCTCGTGGAAAATGTAAAACGTCATCAGCCGGTAGGTTCAAAATTTCTTTATCGCCCTTGCTTATTGATGACAAATAGCGATGAAATGTTTTCATGTCGCTGACTGTTTTCTTTGTTGTGTTTTCACTTTTTCGCTCCTTCACAAAAGTTTCAATCTCTTCTTGGCTGTTTCCTTCGTTTTCTCTGTCGCCAACTCGTTCATTATTTGTTTCTGTCAAATCACCGTTGTCCAGAAATTCGTACTCGTCCGGGTAATAAAATTCACGACTTTCATGGATCAAATCACTCCAAATCACTACCTACAATTTTTGTCTGTTTCATTTTATTTTGTGCCTTTTTGAAAGTCCATCATTTATAATAAGTGTCAGTGGCAGGCCACCTCTAACTGGACTTTTTCTGAAACAAGAACTAAATCTTTCACCTCTCCTGGTGCCAACTCGCCGGGCCTTTAAGGACACAGTTAACGTTTCGACCTATCTTGTGAACGACAGATCCAAACAAATGCTTATAATTTTGATCATGTTCTTTAGACGTATAAACAAAGACCGCCCATAGAAGCTGCAGAAGAAATGACCAGCTCCAAACGTCTGTTTCATAGCTCAGTTTGTTACAGCGTCGCACTGGTATCGAGAGGTCACGGGTTCAAACTCCGTTGAAGTCCTAAATTTTACAGAGCTTCCCTGCGCAGTTGCGGGAGTTAAACTGCGTCTATGACCGCAATGATCATAGCTTCATTTGAAGTAATAACTTTCCCTCAGCTTTTAAAAAGTAAACGGAGAGTGAACCTTGGTTACCAAAAAAATATCAGGATTATTGCCAAATCAGGCGTTTATAGGGCAAGTAAAACATTTTCTGTCTCTAAACTTTAAATTGAGAACATCAGTTGACTGTTTTAGAATTAATAACATAAGAGAAGCTTTGCAAATAATAATGCTTTCTAGCACTCATCATTTTGTTAAATTTAACTGGATAAAATCGTCACACAGAAGCAATACTGCAAAAGTAGTTTTTTTTTTCAAATTTGTTTTTTAAACATCTTGGATAAGATTACTCACCTAAAATACATCTAACGTTTGGATCCCGCTTGCGGGACATTGAATTGTCATGACACGATGATTTCTCTGCAGTGAAAGTGAGTAGTTACCGTTATACACATTGGGTTTTTTTTCACATAACGAGGTGTGGAAATCGGTTATTTTCTCATCATTTCGTTAAAAAATATATATCAGCTTTGTGATATCCATAAAGCAAATTTCCAAAGTAAATATCTAAGAACACACCATATAAAGTGCTTCTTTGTTTTCAAGTACAGAACAAAAGGGAGATTTAAAGCGGCGATTTGTAATATTTAACAGCTTCCCCTCTTAAATTTATCATGTCCTGTAATTTTAAGCCCTTAAAGCAAGTTCATTTTCTCTTCGGAGGTCTTCCAATCACAGAAAATTTTGAACACAGAGAATTATTTGAAAAAAGTATTTCAAACAACTTTTATCATGCTATTTCGCAACTCCATTTCATGCACTTTTTTTATGAAAAAAATATATAGTTTACGTCATAGAAAGTGCGTCGCATGGGGTTTTATTCACAAGTTTGTTGTGTCAAAAACTCCGAACCAGCGAGGAACGAGCGAGTGTGGGTTTTTGACCCAAACAACGAGTGAATACAACCCTGTATAAAGCACTTTCTATGTCGGGGCTTTTTATTACACATAAGACGAGAATTTTTCTGAACGCAAATTAGAAACAAAAACTCACTAACAATAGAACCAAATGCAAATTTAATTTAATTCAATAACAATGTACAATTTGCACGAGATGCACGAGTTATTGGCTTGGAAAGGCCTTTACGCTAACGTTGATTGGTTATACTGCCACACGTGAAAGAGCCGTACGCCATTCTGATTGGCTGTATAGGCTTTTTCCTCATATGAAAATAGACCGTATAGATTTGTACAAATGAGCTTTATGGAATATAATTCTTATGTTATGTGCAATAAATTATAAAACAGCCTTTATTAGTTCATAAAGAAAAGTATGTAATGCTGGCTGGAATTTACAACGAAAAGCGGCAAACAGTGGCATTTCACAATTTTACTTATTAACCAAATATGATGAAACTTATATTGATGTCTTAACAAGCATTCGAACTTTTTTTCTTCATTTTTTAATACTTGTCGACCATATGCCTTTTTTTCTTTTTCTTCTTTGAGGAAAATACAGAATTTACAAAACATTCTATGCATAAATTCGAATTCAGTGTATTTATCAAGACAATGTTGGCGTTGGGATGATATTAACAAATTATCATCACAAATACAAAGTGCTACCAACTGTCTATGATACACAAATGTAGCACCGTTCAAAAAATCCCTTAGAAATTGAGGAAAATCAGTTTTGGATGACCTTGAGTGCGTTTCTGGGACACCAGTTTGTCATAATTGTCTCTTCTACAGTATCTCATCATATTTAAATTACTCCTACGACAGACCAGACACGCGCCCTTATTTGATAGAAGATACAGACTACCATCAGGCAGGCATCAAGTATATAAAGGCCTGTATAATCTTTTTACTGGGTTGCCAGTATGGCAATCCCAGTTGGAAAGTGAGTGGGATTTGTTTGTTTTGTTTGTTTTTTGTTTTTTTTTTTCCGTGTCGGTAAAAGTCTTGCCTGTCACTCCCCTGCTAAGTGGTATCTTTGTGCATAGAGCCTTCTGCTCGTATTTTCTTAGGATAGAGAGGGTAGTGGAAATGCGTAGATTTCTCTGGTGGACACAGTAGAATGATAAACTTAACCGGCAATGGCGTCGAAAGTCATGTAACGCGAATGGCGTTTTAGTGGATCTTTGAACAAAATATACCCTTATGAAGCTCAATAATGGCAAGTCATTTGGATACTGAACAAGACAGGCGGTGGAATCTTAAAAGCGACGAGTAGTGAACTTCGACAACAATCTGTCGCCCGTCGAGCCGAAATCAAAGTGAGCTGCATTTCTAAGATTTTGCCAAGTGTGCTGTTATGTAGAACACTGAAACCAAATGGAAAATTCTCTGGTAACTTATGGGTTCAACAAAGACAGAGAACGAATCGAACACCTTAAGTGGATCTGTGATCAACTCTGCACAGTCTTCAGGTAAAAAGAAATTATTTGAAAGAATTATTTGAAAGAAAGCTTGTCGTCTATTTTGTGCTTCATTATTCAAGGAAAAGGTTCTTCATGGAAACGGTTTGATCCTGAAATTTTAGTTTGTTGTAATATTGCGCATATTTGACACGATTGAGTTTTTTCTCTTCACGCACGTAATGAAATAGGAAGGGGTTTTTGCCTCTAATAGCAAATATGTTGTTTGTTTCAAAAAATTGTTCGCTGGAAAAGGCGGCCTTTATGAATTCATCATGTTTTATGATATGTGTGCTGGATAGTTTTTATGGCAATAGTAAAGCATTTTCTTGTTATTCGAGGAAAAGGTACTTCAGGGGAGGGTTTGAACCTGAAGTACATGGTAATTTGACACGATTGATTTTCTTGTTTTCACGCACGCAATTAAATTGGATGAGGTTTTCGGCTATAAGATCTAATTTGCTGTTTGTTTCAATAATTTGTTCGCTGGAAAAGGTGGCCTTTAAGAATTCATCATGTTTTATAATATGCGAGCTTAACAGGATAGTTTTTATGGCAATAGTAAAGCATTTTCGTGTCAAAATGAGGTTAGCGTTTTTCTGTTGTGCTAACTCATACTAGATCGAAATTAAAACAATAAACAAACTGCGGTGATCATGTCATGACGCATTTTAACTTGACGTTCCGTCTGATACAACCTACATCTTCAGAAGTGGCGGTTGAACAAAATTTAAAAATTGTATATGTGTAAAACTTTGAGAGAGACTAGTAACTAAATCATTCAGAAAAAAAAAATGTAATATAAGCAGTAGAAACTGGCTTTTTAAATCGATCTCATATATATATAGCCAGAAAATTTCGCTGCCAACATTTTCGTTTAACGTTGGTTTAAGGTCAAGTATTAGTAGGATTTATTTATTTTACAGTGTAAATCAGATTGTCCATTTGCCAAGACTTGAAAATGGTCCCACTTGATGTGTTGTCTCTTAACTTTACTCGATTACACGGCTTTTTAAGCTAGACGCTCTGTAAGCGTAAACTGGGTTGCCTTTGTTACGTGTTTGTCCTCCTCAATTTTTGTATTCATTCCCAAACACCCTAACAAATCATCAGTCCGGAAATGAAACACTATTTATTTTTAAAATAGTTTTTTTTAATTGTTGCATAAATTTAATTTGGTCAAGAACGTAAAAATTCACCTAATTGCCAATATTGTTGGCTACCCAAATTAACTTTATTTTACACAAGAATGACTAAACAGCAAGAAATCCTATCATCGTTATGAAAACTAATTTCATATCAAATTTCAACCCAGGTATGCAATTTACTTAATATTTTCATAACAGCCAAAAAATTGTATTGAAAGAAACAAGAAAATCCTTCCTATTTCATTCTGTGGGTGCAGACAAGAGACACACTACGTGTCAAAAAAAAGTAAAAGTCACTGCTTACGAGCCAGAAGGCCCATCAGGCCGGCGCTTATCTCCGGTTTCAGTAGCATTAAGCGACTAGGAGTATTTATACTCCCCCTGGATGGGATGCTAGTCCATCGCAGGGTTACCCCCAGCATTACGCCGGTACCCAATTATACACCTGCGTGGAGAGAAGCACCGTGAGAGTAAAGTGTCTTGCCCAAGAACACAACGCAATGTCCCTGGCCAGGCCCCGAGACCGGACCACTCGATCCGGAGTCGAGCGCACTAACCATGAGGCCACCGCGCCTCCCAAAAACCAGCAACAAAATGAATTTCTCACCGGAGTTCCGGATCAAACCCTTTTGTGAAGAACCTTTTCCTAGGACAACAAAGCATAAAATAGACAACAAGCTTTCTTTCAAATAATTCCTGACTGTCAAGAATTAGTCACGTTTGATTTTTTTTCCCTTTTCCCTGACGACTGTGCAGAGTGGAGTGCAAAGGAATATAAAAAGCCAGAAAACAGGGATCGGACTTGAACAAACACAGATGCATTCACGGTGTTCGATTCCTTCAATGAGTTCGTTAAACCAATATCCAACCAGACAAAATTACCACAAAATTTGCCACTTGGTTCTTTTTGTTTTGTTTTGTTTATGTGTTGTACATAAAATCCCCGTTAGCGAAATGTTTAAAAATACACAGAATACATATCACTGCTCGACGGCAGATCGAAAGATGCAATTGGTGTCAGGAATGTGTCGCTTTGAACATTTCAAACGTTTATTTTTCACCGCTTGAGTTGTTAATCGAATTGTCGATTCATTCTTGAGCTAAATAGGGGTATATTTTAAAGATCCAATAAACACCATTCGCCTTACATCGACTTCGTTGCCATTGCCTGGATGTCCTAGCGAAATTGGACCCCCAATATTACAGCTTATTCATTTCACTGTTAATTGATACAAAGTTAGATTTTTGATCGGGGAAACTTGAGAAAAAGACTTAGGTTAGTAAATTTGTTGTTTAAAAGCACTGGTGGCGGCATTTCGTATAAAGGCATGTAGATGCCAATTTTCACTCCTTTCTGACAGAAGCTTTGTAACGCACTTGGAATCCATAGAATATTCGTGTTATTTTTTCAATAAGAAAAAAAAAGGGGATAGTCCGACTTCAGTTATAATATTGTTGCAGTTATAAGATTGTTGAAAGCACACGCTGTCGCTTCTTTGTATAGCGTTGCTTTTTCTTCCATTTGATAGTTTGGATGGGTAGCTCTTCCTCAAAGGGGATGCCACTTTTTTGAAGTAACACCTATTACTTGGAAGACGCGTTCTTAGAAGTTTACTTGGTTACAAAGCTCCAGAAAATTATTCCTTTTTCATAACCAAACTTGTCAAGTCATTAATTCTCGTATTAATTTTCAATAAGGAAAAAAAGCGAAGTTAGACTTGAGTTTCGGTAAAAGTTGTTTAAAGCATGCGCTGCGGCATATCGTAAAGTATGGATGCAAATTTTAACTCTTGTCTTTGAAAGCATTGCTTTTTTAAATTTCTTTTTCTTTCAATTAATATTTTTAAATGATCCGCGCTTTAAAAGAATCGTTCTTGATTTCTCGATATTTATGCTAACAGACTTACCGGTACTTTGAGGTGAGAAAGAGATGGGAAAGAAATTCTGCGATTTCATAAATAGACCAAAGACCATGCAATAAACTTCGCTTACACTAAAATATTTAAAGTGTTCCTCGCAAGAGTGAGTATAGTAATCATTCCATTTATAACTGCTAGACTGAGATGGCTGAGGTCAAATTATTATATACATACTGAGATTTTTTCTAAAATTTCTTGCTGGCCTGCCTGTCCTATTAATTTCGAACATCTAAAAAATGGTATAATTTCACATTTTGTACCGGATTTTTAACCTTAAAAGGTAACCTAGAATTTTCGGGAGCCTTTTTTTGGCTGAAATTTTCGAAAAGGTAAGTTTTGATCCCTATAATTTTTCGATCACTAGACTTTCAGCTAGGAAATCCGAACAGATGAAAACTCTTAAGGGAACAAAAATATGCCTATATCTACCATTTAAATACTAAAATAGTCTAACAATACTATGTTTAAGTGGTTTTGGACTATTTTCGTTAGGTGCCCCTGATTTCATGCTACTGCTCCTTGTAAAGGCATAAACATTATCCGGCTTGCTCAATCTTTAACTAACTGGCAAGAAATGCACTAAATTTGAACAAGATTTACCATAACAACGGCGGCAGTATCTACAACTGGTCGTGAGTCAAGGAGTGCATGATACAAAGTTGACAAAATAGTTTTGTCTCCACGCCTCCAGTTCAACGGATTTACAATACTGATACCGCAGTGGTCAACTCAGCGTCAAGCAAAATGCTCCAAATAACGGGAATATGAAATACAGCGCTGTTTCAAAAGCAGCAGAACCGGTAAAAACAATGAAGGAACGAAGAAGCGCTAAGCCACAAACACAAAAATAGAAAACGTTAACGCCGCGTTTACGTAAAAATTCAGGCTAATGCTTGTGGTTAAGGCAATTAATTATCTTGCTCAATCTTGTGTTGAACACTTGAGAAACAGCGCCGAGCTGTTGCTAACGGGCAAGAGATGCACTAAAATCAAACAAGATTCTTTCTTTGTTCTGACAACTTGAACACTTCTTTTAGTGCGATAAGCTTTTGTTTACGTTGCTTTGGTTAATCATTCATTTGAGAACATTAGTGTTGTTACTGAAAGAGGTTATGGAAAGTTCGCGTCTAACCTCGCCTTACTCGTTGAACAAAGAAGAGCCTGTTTGTATGCTAGGTAAAGCTAAATCCTCCTTTCTTTGTTGGTCTCACGTTATTATTGCTGTTGTGGCAATTTAAGTCAATTAAATATCATCGGGCGAATCATCTGTAGTTCTGGACGAATAGCTGTCGGGCGAATAGGCTTCTGGCGAAACATACTGATACCTTATACTTGATGTCTACATCTCTGATATTAGAAAAAAACAACAGAAATTTACACTTTATGAGTGACATTCATTTTTTAGCGTAATTATAAACAAGTGATTGATCTAAAATGCACGGTTGAATGTTCATGTCTCTTAATGCTTACGACGATTTCTATCTCATGCGTAAGCTCTTTGCAGAGCTTCGTCTAACACACGCTCTTGGTGTCATTTTAAACTTTTTGAGAAGCTTCACTTAAAAACGTTTATCTGACTACTGTTGGTCTCTTATGGTCTTTGACTTGACCATCTAAGGCCGTGCCAGTACAAGAGTTGTTTTGAGAAAATCAGATTGGGCGAGAGCAATGATCATTTGATAGATACTCTAGGCTACCATCTATTTTTGAAATGCGTTTTGGTCCAACATACCTGGTTAATGCTCCTTCAATCAGCGGCTGAAGTAAAGACGAGTTATTAAACCTCACCGCAACCAACAAAGTGGAAAGTAAGTCCTCTATGTCAAGTTTATCAATGTTACGGATCTGCTATGCCGTATCAAATTCCTTTTCACGCTTTTAAACAAAGGCCATTTTTATCTGCTGGCACTATTTTTGCCGATGAAAGAAAGCGGCATCTATTGGGATTAAGAAAACGTATGCCGTCTTAATAATCTTTAGTGTTTAATCCTATGTGACCTTTCTCCACTGTAAATCTAGTCTATGGGCCTGAAAATAAATCGAAATGCACTACCATTATTGTCAACTTCAACACTTTCGCGACTATTCCATTTTGATCACCTTAGACAATACGGGCGACCTATCCTGTAACTGGACGGGTACGAACGGCTTTAAGTCAAAATAGAAAATGAATGATTCATTGTTATATCCTCACGTTTGTCATTAAACCTTAGATTTGGTGATTTCTCGTTGTTGTTTTGTGGAGTACGGCAACTGAAGAAATGCACGGAAAATCGTGCTACACGTGCAGCACTATGATTTTTTTCCTTTTTAACCAATAATATTCATGCTTTGTGGCGTTGTCGTTGCCGTAGCCGTCGTCCTTGCCTAATTAAACTCCCAACTGCAATTTTAATAGTAACAAAGAAGTTCATTGGCTTATGACGCCCGTTAATAATTTCCACGATTGATAATAACATCATTGCTCTACTGAAACCGTCCGTACAGTTACTAAAGTTATTTATTCGCTATTTTATTTATTATCTTTATTCACTTCTAGGCAATCTATATACATCCTTTCACAGTCTTAAAAGAACAAGACGTCTGGTGGCGTTTACGTGGGGTGCTGTTCTTCTTCAAGGTGTAAAATGTGAAGGATGTTTGCACTGATTCCTCAAGCGGACTGGTAGTAGTAACAAGGGAAGTGGTAAAACATAAAAGCGCTAAGGAAGGTTAAGTGTGATGAGAATCAAACATTTCTATTGCGACTTCATGCGCTTTCATGCAACAATTTATTTTGCGCTCACATTCAATCAAAGCAAGTTTAGGGTGCGTTCGATTGACCCTACTCCGGAATAAGAATATGTGGCTTGATGATTAAAACTGTATGTTTGACGCGTTTCGAAGCAGCAAGGATAATAAAATTCTGTTTAAAATAGCATTTTAGCCGATGTTTGACAACATTAACGTGAATCTCCGTGAAAACGAAGGATTTCTAACTTATATTCCATGTATTCCCATTCCGGAATACGGTGAATCGAACGCACCCTTAGTTACATTTATTTAATATGCGAACCGGAAATGAAGGCAAAAGATGTAATATTCTCACTTTCATCGCTGTTGTATCGTGCTTGATCGACAAAATCGATTTTAAAAGGAGACTTAGGTTGCTAGCGCTTAGAGCACACAAAGATCACATAAAGTACACTTTTTTCTGCAAATGCTGCCTGAAAACGCAAAACTTGACCTTTACTTCAGGACACGCGCACATAAATTCCATGACACACACAGCAAAAATTTCAATAACAAAAGCCAAATAACAATGGTAGAAGACTCTAGGGACAAAGACAAGACTTCGTGGGAGAGTGACACTTGGAAAGACCCTATTCCGCAACGTACCTGAATTCTGACCCAGAAGAAAAAAAAAAAAA
>NC_090895.1:20144510-20169554 GCF_036669925.1 Montipora capricornis | reverse complement strand
ATGTAAATAATAAAAGTTCATTGCATAATGAGCTATCTCTGAATTTGAACCAGATATACTAGATAATCTCTTTAGAAATGACGCTTTGGAATTCATGATTTTACAAAGAATGCATGGGATCATTAACGTCTTTCTCCCTTTTGAAGTCAATTTGTAAATAGATGATGCTTCCTGTGAGCAAACTCGTATGTTAATGAAACAAAATGTAAAACAATGACGTCATCAGAGATCCCCTTCTTTATGACGACAGAGCTTAAAAACAAGAGGCGGGACTTAACAGTAGACGCATGCGTAAATCCCATTATCCAAGTAAAACTGCGCTTTTGGGAACCTTATCGTAAAATTAGACAAGCGTTGTACTATGTCTCTCTTGTTTTTGGAATTCTCTGTTGGAAGATTTTATCGAATTCTGTTTGTGTTTTGCCTCAAATTTTTTCCTTTATTTTGAATTGCTTGTGTATACAGAGCAAACAATTACCAATTCATACTGCTCGCACCAATGCGAGTGTTCACACGGGTCTCACCTGAGATGTCCTCTACTTGTTTTTGAAAGATCGTCCTCTGGTTGTGGTTGAGTATGCACAGTATGGGGACTTGCTTGGTTAACCTGAGGAGGAGCCGAGGGGTACAGGATAATTATTACAGTGACCCTTCAGTTAAACCAGGTTCCACTCTCACCTCAAGACAGCTGTTAAAGTTTGCCTGGGAAATCAGTGACGGAATGCACTATGTCTCGATGAAAAGGTTACTTTTATCCATAGTAGAAATAGTGACGATAAAACGATAATCCAGATTTAGTTTGGAAAATAGGCAATAAGGTAGCAGATCTCGTACCTTGCTTTTGTTTGATATTGCTAGCACCTTCTATTATTTAAGTCTAATTTAAAGTCATTGTTTCAATTGTATAGTGTTTTGGTTTTGGCTTTTGTATGGAGCCAACTCACAATTGTGTTATACGAGAGCTGCTACGTAATTAAATAAAAGTAAGGACGGGTTTTCTAACCGAACGGAAAAGTTTTTTTTGTCATTGCTGTAATCGAGGGTATATTTGTCTTCCACTGGCTTCTTGTGTTGACCATGTTCAAGCACGTTGGCCAAGTACAAGCAGCAATAATAATAATAATAGTAATAATAATAATAATAATAAATATAATAATATGATGATGATGATGAATATGATAATGATGATGAAGATGATGGTGATACATTTAATTGCGCTTTTTCTATAAGAATAATCAAAAGGATTCTTCGAGTCCTTCACCAAAGATATCGTGGCACGATAATTTCGATTTTAGAATAGCGAGCTGGCGTGTCTATAGCGGAAGAAAATTCAAGTGTGACCTCCAAAGAGTGCTTTAACTATATTCTTTCCTCGACCAATGAACGAGTACTGTGGGCGTACCGTCGCCCTTTGTGCCCGTGGTTTTTCCATCAGAGGTCGGAGTTGTCCATTACTTCCGATTCGAACCTATTGGTTTTTCGCATAGAAATTCGAACTAGCTAGCGATAGAATCTTCTCTTACAACAAAAATGTATTTTTCGACCGCAGGAAATAATGCTTACTATCAATTGATGGCAAAGTAAGCGTTTGTATCTGATATAAATGAATTTCACTATGGCTTGGCTGATTTTTGTTTTCAAACATAAAGGGCGCTTTCTTCTTGAATAATTCTGACGTGTTACCGGCGTTTCAAAGTCGTCCTATTGTTACCGTACTGAAACTCTTTGTCTCAGAACAATAGGGCAACCTTGACACGCCACAATTATTCAAGGTGACGTTGCCTGGGAGACGTGAGTCAAAATTATCAGATTCAGACTCAGGTTCATTTTTAGTTCACATTATTTACCGAGAAAATCATATACATAATAACAAAATTACAGTAATTTTTGCAAAGATACAAAAAAAAAAAAAAAAAGAAAAGAAAAAAAGTAATATAGGTTACGGATGTGTGTGCATGGTGACTAAAGAAGCAGGTTCTTTCGAGTTGGCCACCGCAATCAACTGATCGATTCTGTTTTTTTCCTATTTAAGCACTCTTGAAAGAAAGAGGATCTTAAACATGATTTTCTTCAGTGTAAAGTTGATCTTTTGCAGTGTTGGAGGTTCCCATTAAAATGTTGAACACAGTGAGATTAGTATATCAATGAGGTTTTGGTGCCATTTGCAGACATGATCTCTGTGCTCAGAAGTGGAAAAATGGTCCATTTCATGAGCCATTGTGACACGGTGTGGATGATGAAATAATTAATTTAACTTATCTTCCAGATTATCCATCGTGACCTTGCTGCAAGAATGTGTTGGTCGGAGAGGATGAAGTGTGCAAGATAACTGATTTTGGGATGGCAAGAGACGTCCAAGAAGATGACATTTATGTTCGCACGCACGAGGTGCAGTTGGTTTTATGTACTTTTGACTTAGCAATTACTAGCTCATATTATCCCAGAATTGTTTTCAAAAAACACAACTCAACAGCTTCAACGCACAAAAAACAAAAACCGAAGGAGTGAAGTGATCCTCGCACTTGAGATGGCTCCCTATAGAGTATTTGTAGATACCCTCACTACAGAGCAAGACTTGCAAAAGGAAACTTAGTTAAATTCTCTTAAAGTTTTCCTTGTTGTTATTTACCAGTATGGGTACCGATATAATAAGGCTTAATTTTTTGGGTGTCAATTTTTGGAATATGGCCGTTACCATGACAACATCACATCTAGTGACAGGTAGAGATATCACTATTTTTGGCCTAAATTCTTTAATATTTATACTTTCCTTGGGTTTTTTTAAAATTCTTCCCACATTATGCAAATGAAATTGCCTGACATTTTGAAGTGGTTAAAACTGAAGGTGGTTCAGACGATTTTGCCACAATTCTGTAACTTGTCATTTTTGTAAATATATTCGATTGGCTCTGACAGATTTTTGCAAATATAGGGTATTTGATGGTAACTGTATGTGGTTAGAACTGAGTCGATTAAAAAAAAAAACAGAGGGAACGCTAGGAAATTAGCAGTTAATTTTACATATTTGGTCACGACGTGAAAATCAGAAAAAAACACGCGCGATTCAGGCTTTACACGCTGTACTAGTACCCGGTCCTAAAACTCTGGGGTGCCTCCTTAACTGGACAATATTTGAGCAATTGCCTCTTATTGTCACCTGCAAAAACAAAAACAAATGCAAAAACAAAAAACAAAACAACAAAACAAAAGTCACAGAAAACATCTATCCCAGAAATACTTTGTAAAAACGGTTTGGCTTTCAAAAAAACCCCAATTGGAATCCGTTTTATTTGCGCATCCCTGACTCCTTTTGTATCTGTTATTTTATTCAAAAATTATTTTCAGAGTTAAGTTGTTATTTTTTCTTTTAAGTTTCATTTGATTTGATTGCTATCCAGTTCGCTTTCGCTGAATTTCAGTAGCAAAAGCCGTTTAACCTTTGACTCCGAAAACAAGCAAGTTTCCTCAAAAGGACGATGAAATTTTAGTCAGACAAGTATTGAGAATAAAGGAAATAATCAGATGAAGAGGTGTGATCTTGATATAACACCAAAGTGTAATGACTTCCCAACAAAGATATCTGTGGTACTACTTATGAGAATGAATTGTTCGATCTTGTAAATGGAAAGGTTAATAGCTCTTCTGCATAAGAGTCGAATATTTTCTTCCATTTTCTGAAGACCCAATGTTGGTATTAAGATGGCTTTTATGGTTTTTAACCAAAGTGGGGCTTGAAGAGGCAGCATCACCCTAAGTCATTGTTACGCTAAATACTAAAAACGGACTTTTTTAAAGTAGACCAAAAAACAATGAGGTTTTTTTCGTCGAGAATCATTGTGCATTAAAGTTAGTCTTTTTCGTCTTCAGCTGATGAGAACGGAAAGAAAATGAATTGCAAATGGTGTAAATATTTAAAAATTGTTAAAAAATACCATAAGGTTAATTATCCTCTGCGAGATTGACATGAGAAAGGTAACTTTATGGCCATTTAAATTGGGAACGCCATGTCTTCAAGTTAGCGGTGGGTGTTTCAGTCTCTGACGTTAATTGATTAAAGCCGCAGACACAATTTTATACTGAGCATTCTTTTAGGCCTTTTTGTTCTATCTGATTCCGGACTAGAATTAAGAAAATGTCTTGAATACCAAGCGACGAGGTATTGCGAAAACGGGGTATAAATGTGATTGTTGAAATGAACTGTGAAGATTATTCATCTAGTCGGTATTACTGGAAAAAAGAATTAAGTCTTTTACTAGACTAGACCAAAGCCATCGGACTTCATCAGGTCAGATCAATAGTATTACCATCCCCGATATCCGGGGCTTAAGCGAGAGAGTTAAGAAAGCCCTTAACCAGTGAGTGTTACCACGACCTTAAAGCCGACTAACTCCCTACGTGACAAGCTGGTCCATGTCAAGACCTTACCCTTAAGAAAAAGCACTACAATGTCGTATACGGCATCAAATGCGCGCAGCCAGGCTGCAATGAGACGTACATTGGTGAAACCAAGCAAGCCCTTAGCCAACGGTTCGAGCAACACACCCAACCTGCGTAATACGAGGCCCAAAACTCCGCAGTCTACACCCATGCCAAAACAACAGAGCATCAAATCTCCCAAGAGGTAACTATCTTGGACCAGGAAGAACAGTGGCTCGAGCGAGGGGTGAAAGAGGCTATTTGGGAGAGGGTTGAGGCACCCAGCCTCGACAAGAAGGGGGGGCCTCCTCTTTAAAGTATCACATGCAAGGGACGAGTTGCTACGGAATATTCCGCGCCGTCTCTCATGTAACTAGTCACGACTCCACCATTAATTCTATTGAACTGACCTGATGAAGTCCGATGGTTTCAGACGAATCGTCGTCAAGTTTAACGTACAAGTCTAGTACAAGATTTAATTCTTTTTTTTTATTGTTGTTATATGCAAGAATCTCTGTCAACACGGAATTGCAAACTTTATCAGGCCATCTTCGTTTTTTTAGCGAGGATTACAAAATATATGAGGCAGCGAGGAATGCATTAAGAAGGAAAACATTACCTGAAAGCCAACTGTTGTAAATTAGTGTTCTTTCACTAATGTCAAAGAATAAAATTGTACAAAGTATAAAATTGTGCAAAATATAAAAGGATAAAATTAATCAATCAATTAATTAACTCTACCAAAATACTAAATAGTGATTAATCTACTGACAACTATTTTAAAAAATTAAAAAGAATCGTTTTAAATTTTAAATTATCTACGCTTCGAGTCATGTGAACTTTAAGAGCGTACTTAAAAGATGCAATGTCTTTAGACTCTCTAACCATTGGAGGCAACGCATTCCATAGTTTACTAACCAAAAAAGTAAAAGATCGATGCATATGCTCCAAGTTGAATGGGGGGAGTTCCAGCTCTGTGCTGAGCCCACGTAAGCTCAGCCTTGTGCTGAGCCCACATTCTTAAGATTAAAAAGCTTACTAATATAGGGTGCTCCGTGGCTTTACAAGCATTTATATAACATAACTAGTGACTGGAATTGCCTGCGTTGTTCCAAAGACTTGATATTAACTATTTTTAGGAGGTAGTCGTATGAAACAGACTTCGGATAGCCTAAGATACTTCTTAATAAATAACAATTAGTGCTTTCCATTTTGGTTGTCTCAGCATTACCTATACCCAGCAAAAGAGGGCTGCAATACTCAATATGTGTGAGAACATACGCCTTGTAGAGACGTACCATTACAAACTTCGGAATGAACTTGCGCAGTCTCCGCAAGGCTGAAGCCTTTGCGCATGCTTTTTGCAGCTGTTCCTTTATGTGTGTCTTAAAAGTTAGTTTACTGTCTAAAATTATCCCTAGGATCTTAATCGTATCTTTCATCGCAATCCTCGCATTGTTAAGGTGAAATTCATACTCATATAATGATGGCCCGATGACAAGGGCTTGCGTTTTAGTGGCATTAATCTGTAGATAATTCAATCCAAACCATCTAGATAACACGCCAAGGTCAGAGTTAATAACACACTGCAGAACCATCGGTGAGACATCCGAGGCATATTCCGTCGTGTCATCAGCATACAGCCTTGAGGAAGTATTAGAAACAAAGTAATTAAGATCATTAACATACATATTAAACAAGAGTGGACCTAACAAGGATTCCTGTGGTACCCCGGTTGTCATAGTTCTCCACGGAGAATATACTCCATCAAGTTTAACTCTTTGTCTCCTACCTAAAAGATAGGCAGTCATAAGTTCCAAAGCAAATGTAACGCTGCCACGCGATTTCCCGCTGAGGAAAATTGCCCGAACATTCCCGTCCCAAGAGGCTTTCCTGCCTCCCCTCCTCCACTCCAACAATCTGTACGCGCGGACGGGCAAACGCTGACGCCATAACCAAACCTTCGAGCATGAATAGCTTTCCCAAAAGGGCTTACTCATGGTGCTCCGTTGGCGCGCTTAGCGCGTCTGAGCTCCGCTAATATTTTGTGAAATCCTGTTACGCAAATTCCCAAACGAAAGCTGAACACCAATGAAGAGATGCATTTATTAATGTCGAACATTATAGTTTTTCGGGAAAATTTGAGTTTTCTTTGCAGGGGCCCGAAACTACGACCTTCCTATCGCTAGTTCGGACGCTCTACCACTGAGATTTTGAGGTCCGTGGGAGCTATGGTATTAAATTAGGTTTAAGAGACAATTGCTCCACAAAGCAAGGACTGACTTTGTTGAAAGGTGGAATTTGCGCCTGGATTAAGTTTTCTTGCATTTGTGTAGCCTTCGGACGGAACACCGTTTCTAAACGTTAAGGGACAGACAATGGGCAACGAAGTCACTTTCAAGACCAATGTGGGGAATTTAATTTGATGTATACTTTGGGGTCATTTTCAGGGTCGTCTTCCAATCAAGTGGACAGCCCCAGAAGCTTTGTTTGGCAGCGGAGCCTACACAACTTCCAGCGATGTGTAAGAAACTTCTTCTTCTCCTCCCTCCCTCCTTCACGTTGGGGAGACTGTAAATCAAATGAAGTCAAATCAACTGTTAGTTTTAAATTAGGGGGAAGAGGACCGTAGTGCCTAGAAACAGCCTCTCAGAGCAGAATGGGGAACCAAAGCACTTAACGATCGAGAATGGATTTATTTCTTTAACTATCTTACTTTCACTTTTGCTTAAATTGGGTCATCATCATATCTTGCCGCTCCATCTCTCGAGCCAACGGCGTGCCGTGTCGTTGACGACCCTAAGGTCATCGACAGTACAGGATGGTCCCCATGGGCAAGATGTCATAATTTGCTCCATGGTCTGTGTCTCAACCCCCACATGGGCATTCTGCATTTTCAGCGTAACCCCACTTTAACATGTTATCGCCAGTTTTACCCACTTTTGCCCTTGCGCTATTGAGAGTGACCCACTCATTGATTTCATGAAGAAGATGGTCTTAACATAATGGGTAGAAATTAAATCAAATGAAATCATATGTTGGAAAACTGGAAAAGAAAGCTTCTTAGAGAAAACTGAATAGGGAACTAGTATACTCCGGCAACAGACGTACACTTGATTTTTTTTTTCCTTTTTGCTAAATAGCTTCTACCTTTAAACGAATTCACTATGATTTAAACGATTTAGTAGTGTGGATTTGAGTATATTAAATCTAAAAGGTCAAGACTATCAACTTCTCTAATTTTTAATTTTATCACTTTTCCTTATTAAGGTGGAGCTATGGAGTGGTATTATACGAAATATTTACCGTTGGTAAGTTTGAATCGCGTGCGTATGAACTCTGTACCGAGTTACCAAATACTTGAGGTACTAGCAAAAAGATTAAACTTTTAGATATTGGCAATAAAGGGATAAATGACAAAAGCTGTGTCTGCGTGTGATGATTGTGTTAAAACTTGCTTCTCCAATGCAAATTAGCCTTTAATGGACAATTAAGGAGGTTATAGACAAGGAAGACAGCAACGTCATCGAAAATTTCACTCTAAAATTTGACTTGTTGCTGTTAGAAGTATTTTGCGAACATTGCATCTTGTTAACCTTGTAAAAGCAAGTGAACTATTCTGTTCCTGGATGTGTATGGGCAGTTTTAAAGGTCGGATAAACATTAAAATGAATGGTTCAATGCTGTATACTCGCGTCGTTGTGATAACCGTGAAGGGACAGTTTCACTCTTTTGCGCATGTCCAAGCTTTGGCGCAAGCAGTGGTGAATTTTACGGTCTCTTGCTGAGCCTGTTGAGTATTAAAGCAAATACGGCACATTGAATGACTGAGACCCAAATTTAGTGGAAGATACTGTGGGTTTACACAGAAAATATCAAATTTAGTTGTGAACATCAACTTTACTGTACTCGCCGAGTATTTTATTCTTCGCACGAGTTGTCATAACGACGATTTATCTATTCGCATGCAGTAGGAAATGATTGCAAAAGTAATTCCAATGAGTAATTCCACTTCTATGGCATTGTTCCATTTCCTCAAGCAGTATTTTCAACAATGGAATTAAATGCTCTGACATGACAGTTTGCCTATGAGCAGAGCCATGAAACAATTCTTTATAAATTGTGATTTAACGGTGTTGTTTTGTGGAGGACGGCCAAGTACCTTTTCCCTTTTTCCAACCAATAATTTTCGTGCTTTTTGGTGTTGTCATTTCCGTCGTTGTCGTCGTTGCCTAGACTTCTTGTTTTTTCTTTATAATCATGTAACAATTATTCGCCAAAGGCGAAGTGAATATGCCCCAATATTAATTGTCTTAGTATAATTTTCAGCCGTAAATATTAAGGAATTGCAAAACAACGTGCTAAAACACCATAAAAAGTACTTGCTTCGCTTTACAGCCCCGCCTGCCAAGTGTTATATTCCCCGTTGAAAATAATACTACTAATAATAATACAGTTCATTTTGGGAGGTTCTTTAAACAATGGATATCCAGTTCACTGAAGCACGATTCAATCCCAAGAGTATATAACCTGTATTGTTTTTATGTAAAGAACATCCCCCCCCCCCCAAAAAAAAAACGTATTGCATTATGGGAATGGCCGAAGGCGAGGTTTTTGTTTACTGATACATCACCGAGCATAATTGTGAATAATTGTTTTAGTATAATTTCATATGTGATTATTTGAGAAATATGCATTTTCTTTAAAACAAATAATTTCTTCCTCTGACACATCGACAAAACGGCTTGCAGCCATAAAAAGAAAATAAAAGAAAAACAAACGCTAAGGTGATTATTGCGTAATAATCACCTTAACTACAACCAATCAGAGCAGAGAATTTGCATTGGTCGCGTACGTAATCAATTTTTACTAATACAGATTATTCGTTGTTTCAGGTGGTGATCCTTTTCCTGGTGTCTTGATGAGGGATATTCCAACCTTGCTGGAGAATGGCTATCGAATGTCTCGCCCTAAATACATCAACTCGCAACTGTAAATATGTTCATTCCCTTAGCTATAATTTTTCTTGTTTATTAATCTCACTTTAGAGGTTAAGGGCATTTTATTTTTTTTATGGAGGGTGTATTAAAATTGCAGGTTGTAAGTTGCAGGTTAGGGTTGCAGGTCATTGTTTCATCACATCTTAAGGACGTTCGCGCCCATTGCTACTGCGCATCCTTCCAGCGCACCCAAATTCACATGCCACGTCATGCATCGAACGCGCGCGCTAAGTACTTAAATGAACAATGATAGGGCAGATGGCCATTGCTATAGCTTTGCTTGGATTTAACGATCTTGGATGTTCGGTGACCCTTACTTTTCTTTTAAGAAACAGATTTTATTTACAATTATCTCCACATTGTCCAAAAATGAACAAAAAATCAATGTGGGACGTTAAAAAAATTTCTAGATTTTTGACCACGGGACATGGAATCCTGCCATCTTGCGGCTGCAAGGCGCATGAAACTATGGTTGCTAAATGCGAACTTGTTCTTTAAGGAACCTCAAAAGTTAACTAAATTCACTTGATGTGTCCACTTTAACAACGTTTGGTAGAGAACATTTCACTTCAAAGATGTAATTGCAATATTTTTGGGCTTACAGACACTGTGGCCTTATTCGCTGAAGAAGCCGGATTTTTTCAGATTTGGGGTACTCTTTCGGACAAGTTCTCTCCAAAACGAAGTCGGTGACCCCCCCTTTTTTTACATTTGTGACATCACTAACTCATCATCTTTCTAGAAAATTTTCGCCCAAACGTCCTTAAACAACCTAAACCTTTACTAATGCTAACATAAGGCATAAAGAATAATGTTCAAGCCTAAGGTAAGGCCGTAGCCAGAAAAAAAAAAAATGATGACTGAGGCACTATGATTAAATTTTTTTCGTAGGTGTTTATGATGAGTACATTTTAAAGAGAACACTGGAATCGTGCTTTATTAAAAAAAAAAAAAAAAAATGACAGAGGCGGTTTGCCTCATACTGGTAACGGCCCTGTAAGGTTGGGTTGTTCCTCTTAGGATAAAATGATGACTTGCAACCATAAACTGCAACCTGCAGCCTGCACTTTACACTCTCATGACCAGGGCGTACAATTTTATAGTATTTGTGAGACGGCATTTTTAAAGACCGAGTTATTTTTAGATTGATTTTCCCGTGAAACCAGACCTTTCCAGCTGATCACAATCACAGTCACAATCACAATCTTGCGTGAGAAATCATTACCAATGGTATTGAGAATGGTCACTCCTTCAAGGCAAATCTTATTTGAGAACTCGTCTAAAAA
Organism: Montipora capricornis; assembly: GCF_036669925.1. Lineage (NCBI taxonomy): Eukaryota > Metazoa > Cnidaria > Anthozoa > Scleractinia > Acroporidae > Montipora > Montipora capricornis. The sequence continues at coordinate 20,158,852 of NC_090895.1, read as the reverse complement.
AGAGATGGATCTATGAAAATGCCGTTGCATAGACCTACTGTTGGAGCTGTAGGTTCCTGGCCGAAGTTGTTCAAACGATGGATAGCGCTATCCACCGAATAAATCACTACCCACTGGATAACTTAATTGGTTTTTCTTGTGTTTATCCGCTGGATAGTGATTTATCCGGTTGATAGCACTATCCATCGTTCGAACAACTGGGACCTGTTTTTTTCTAATTAGTCAGTTTGAAGAATGAAACTACTTCCGAGGAATTATTTTTTAAATGTTTCTGGGGATGACTTTCTTTCTCGAATACAGTTATGAGACCATGACTGCGTGCTGGGAAAACGATCCATCCAAAAGGCCAGACTTTGGGTCCCTGAAGGCCACTTTCCACAAGCTGATGGAGGAGGAAGAACAGGCAAGCCGAAAAATAAATGTATTTATCAAAACCTGAACCACGGATATCAGATTTCCAGCATTTTCATTAGCTAGCCGAATACAGGCTATTAGTTCATATTCCTGCTGTGCCGAATATGGCCAAGGAACGCACCAGCATTAAAGCAAACTGGAAATATTTTTGCAGCTCTGAGAAAAAAAAAACAAAAGGCCGACAAAACCCGTTTGCACTGGAAATGACCAAGACAGAAATCGATGCTTTGCTAGACAATACTAACCCCGGGAATATCATGCAGTTTTTAGTACAACAATTATTCTACTCGAGCTTGCTCAAGACAGTTCAAGTTTTTAAATTTCCATTTCAATTTTTACTGAAAAAATTAATAGGTTTCTCAATTCTGGCAAACTAGTTTCTGTAACCGATATACGGAGGAAATACTCATGGGAATTTAGACAGTTAAAAATTGTCACGCTGTTGTAAACTTAAAAAAAAATATTGACGACGCGTGGCGATCCATGGCACAAACTAAAAAAACAGGTTTGACAAGTCGAAACTGGACTGACTGATCCATTTCTCTGGATGAGCGGCAAATTAAACAAAGTCGCGCCGGCTAGCAGAGTCTACTTTCCTCTTCCCGACTTATCTACGAAGATCGATCGAAACAGACTCTGCTCGCAGGGTATTCCAGTGCGCCCTCGTAGAATAATGGCTAAATATACAAATGCAAAAAAAAAAAAAAAGGGGTAGAAATTTCAGATCTTTGTCTCAAATGGAGTGTTTTGGGCAAAACGCCATCATATATATTCGTGAAGGTCTTGGTTAGGGCTGCATGCGAAGAAATATAAGAATATATATTTAATATATTCTAAATATGGTCTCTTTTAGGAGTCAAAAAAGCCTGGGTCACGCTTATATCGGTCTCCTTTACGGTTTTAATTCAAAATTCCGACAGAGAATGCCCCCCTCTCACATTGGTAGATCCGCACTCGACACGCCGTGTTGCAAAATACACGAAAGTGTCCATTTTTGCCTCCGCTACTCAACTGGTCTAACACAACAATAATATTTCATGATTTGGGTGCGTTGGCAAGCCAGGCCACCATGGAATATATTTAGCATTGGAATGTAAACAAAAACATTTACACATCAACACTATATGTAGGGAAGAGCGATGCACTAGAGCCGGACACGGAAACACCTAAAAACCAGTAGGTGGAAAAAACTAGGGAACCTCTACCCTGGACCAAGTCAGTGGTGCGACCCTCGGGGTTCTAGGTTATTCTTATTGAAACACACGATTTACGAATGTAAGAGAACGCTATATACATCTTAAAGAGGGCATATTGAACTTTTTTTCCCCGCGCGATATAACGATGAACGAAAGTGGACTTGTGCATGCGGAGAAGGCTGACCGTAGATTAACTAAGCCTACTAACGGCCGGAAACTACAAGCCTTAATCCTACAAACCACTGCGCACCTTACACGGCTCACCAGGCCTCCGATACGTACTATCAAGATAGCAATCTATGCTAATTTACAATTATCACAAATTACTTGTTCCGCGTTTTTCTTTGCTTCCGTTTCAAAAACGAGTCTGCGACAAGACAGTTAAAAAGAAAAAAAGTTTGATTTGCATGGAAATTCGCAACTCATTTTAATTTTCATTTGAAAGAAAGAAAGACTGGGGCTGGTTGCTCAAAGCCTGGTTAACGCTAACCGTTGGTTAAGAGGTTTGAAAACATATAGGTTTCCGTGATGTTTGAGGCTAGTTAGCGCTAACTATGCTTCGAGCAACCCGGGCCTGGTCATTGGGGTTTACATAACGATAAGAGAAGGCTTTCGGTCGCTAATTTCTAACTCATTTGCTTGTTCCGTTGTTTAGGAATACGTCAACCTGGAGGAGCTTTTCTACGAAAATGTACTTCCATCCAGTTGCTAGAAGATCAGTGTCTCAAGGATTGATTCGCGTGGAACAATTAACTGGAAGAGAATTCTCGTTTTATTCCGTTGATACTTTTAATGCCATGATATGAGATATTAGTGAGATACCGGCAGTGTAGGATACACCTTGAAAATGTAGTTTCTTAACAGAATGTTTTTCTCGGTTTCGCTTGTTGTTGTTGTTGTTGTTGAGTATTTTTTGCCTTTCTTTAGCATAAAGAGGGAGCCCGTGCAAAACGTTTCAATTCAGGACAGTATGTCCCCAAATCGCACAGCATTATTTTTGGTTTCAGTTATTGACAAGCTTTTAATTAAAGCGCGGGTTGCCGTGATACCTCTTAACCAACGGTTAGCGCCAACCAGGCTTCGAGAAACCGACCTCAGTTTAATATTAAAGCGAGCTAATATAATTAAAGAGGAGGTGATTGCCTGGCATTGAAGAGTAAAATAATACTTTAATGAGAATTTCCAAGTAATCTGCCTTACATTACTAAGAGTAAGGGATTTTGCATATTACGAGTTTCATTTTGAGCAATTATTGATTCATGACTAATTTGACTTAAATTAAGAAGTATGATGATTACATGATAAGTGAATTAAATGAAATGTAGATGATTTTAAGAGGAAATGTTCGATTCATTAATCTTTACCTAAACTATCAAATGTAAGCTGCCGGAAGGTTGCCTTTAAAAATCGTTTATTCCAACAATCGCGTACCAATGTCCACATTGCTATCAAACACGTCAAAATCACCATTCCATAGGGAAAAACAGTATCAAGTTGCAAAGAATGTTGCCAACGCAATATTTACTGAACCTGAAAAGCCCCTGATGCGTATAATGTATTTCTGGGGATTTAACACTTCCGTAATAAACAGTCTTGGAGAAGATTGCATTTATTGTTTTTTTGTTTTATTTTGTTTTGTTTTGTTTTGTTTTTTTTTTTAGCTCGTTTTTTCCCAAGAGTTTTCGAGAATTCGGCCAGGATATCCGTAATTTCGTTCAACTGCTTCGTCTCTTTCTTCTACTTCTATTTAATTACACTGAAAAGCTTTTGCTTCAAAACTTGAGTAAAAAGCCAGGCGTCGTCGGCTCTAATTTCAGGGTATGATGCGATCAGAGTCATAAATTGGTTTGATTTCGTAAAATAAGTCGCTTGCGCCAAATTGATGAAAACAAAAAAATAAATAAAATATATTCTTTCAGAGAATAAATGATTTTATGCAACTAGCTACACTGGTTAATGTTTGGCCCGTAAGAGTCAGGTTACATACGGGACTCTTAGTTATTAGTACTTAAATCAATGCAGGCTAGTTGTTTCGTGACCCTTTTTGTTTTATGGATCCATTTGGATTATTCTTACAGTTAGTTAACCTGGCTTGAGCCTGCGATCCAATTAAAGCCTAGTAGATGGTTAGCGGTTAGCTAAAAAAAAAAAAAAAAAAGCAGCTGACCTCGATGAGCTCTAAACTTGAGCCCTCGATGTGGTCAAGTGATACTGATGAGCGGATATCTTGTGTCAGTTGATCTTAACATGTTTACCCATCGCCAAAGATGTATACTTGAAACTGTATTGCCGCCGCGATGAGGTCTAAGCTCGAGCCCATGATGTGGTCACGTGATACTGGTCACATTGGCTTACATGGGGAGGTGGACGGTCGTACGGTGGCCAAATCACAAATAGTTTACCATATTTTTTTGCCCATAGCGCTTCGCGCACGCCATTGGGGCGCAGAGCTCCGCTGTTATTGTTATTTCCTAAAAAGGCCGCCTTTTATTAGTCGAAACCGTTAGACATATTTCAAAATTCAAACCCCGTCGTTTCATTATTTTTGTGATTTATACATATCTCTGATGTGCTTTAAAGGGAAGCTATCACGGTCGCGCATGCCCCAGGTTTTTTAATCGAAACTTGAAAACATCAGGCTGGATGATGTCTCATCTGAAACATGTCTGGTCTTTATTAAAAAATGAACTTCAAAAACATTGTGTGGTTTATCAAAATAATAATAATAATAATAATAATAATAATAATAATAATAATAATTGTATTATTATGATGATGATGATGATTATTATTATCGTTATCGTTATCGTTATCGTCATTATCATCATCATTACTATTATACCATTTGGGCTCGAATCGTTCTTTCTTGAAATCTTAATAGGAAGCCTCATATGTTCTGGGCAAGTCTCGGTCAATTTCTGGAGAAGTAACAGCGCTCGTGAGAGACTTGCAAAGGGCTGGTCCGCATCGGCAAATGGATTAATTTAGTTGAAAAGCAATAGTTAAGTCCTGACCGTTGCTTGCACATCTTTTAACCTTTTTTGAACATTGGATAAATGCAGAAGCACGTGACCTTGAAGCATGTAACTTGCAACTCTTTTACTTGGAGCAAAGCTAGGGATTTTAGGACACCACTTTTATGCCCAAATATGGACAAAAATCAGATCGAGAGTCCATGTGCGGGAAAATGCACGAGCTACATTAAATCTAATAAGGAAATTTTTAAACCAGAAAAACGTCAGCACTGAAGCAGAGTGAAACGCTTCTATGCCATGAGCTTCTGATAAATGTTAACTTAAAATAGCGGAGCCCAGCATAGCGAAGCACCATAGGTAAAAAAATTTGGTAACCCATCGATGCGAGAAAATTTGGTTTTATAGCTATGCCGTCGTTGACGTCCGTACGTAAGTCCGTCCGTATATCCACCCTTCCATATATGCCAATGTGACCAGTATTACGCTGGTTTACAGCATAAATCTTTGATATTGGACATCCATCTTTTGATTAATTGACACTTATAGTTATCAGCTGACCAGTATCACGTGACCATATCGGGGCCTCAAGCTTACAGCTAACTGAGGTCAGCTGTTTTTTTTTTTAAGTTGACTGCTGATCAGGTACTGGTTTTCAATCGGATTGCAGGCTCAACACAGGTTAACTCACCTGAACATAAGCTAGGCCTCATTTTTCGCGCGCTTTCTGTGGCTCGACGCGGCTACACGGTCTTACTATATATCAACGAATGTTCTTACAGAGTCAACGCTTTTCGTGTTCAGGTGGAAAACGGTTTGGAAGATGTTTTCTATCTGCGTTTTTCGCGGATTTCAATCTAGTTTGACATATGATATATGTGGTCCAAACTGGTGGCTACGCGGTTATTCAAGTCAAGCATCGGCGGGATGTAAACTTAAAGCTGAAAGTTTATTTTTAAATTGCTTAGAGGTGCTTTTTTCTCTGTATTGCAATTTTTCGCATATCTTTAAAAGCTCTGATAAGGTTACATGATGCCCGGAGGACCTCATCCTCGGAGATCCAGGGGCAGGCAGTCGAGACGGGACGTGAATCGGGACTGGCGTTTTATGCCTATATCTAGAACAGAAATGAAAGGACTGAGCGAAAGAGAACGACAGCGACAAAACAGAATACCAGTAATAGCTCATATTTAGCACACAAATTCTTTCCTTGGGCACTAATCGGTTCTTCCTTTGTTCAGGTATGAAAATCGAATTTTTATTGTCTACTGGAATTAAATAACAATTATCTGTACCCTTTTGGAAATAAATAAAAAGTTGATTTGTTTGTTTGTTTTGCTCCAAAATGCGAGCGAACAAGTGCTTTTAAAGTTTGCCCAACTGGTTTTCGTTGTGCCTCGTTAGTGACAAGAAAATTTTGCCCTTATGTTATAAACACGTATTCGCAATGAATTCTCGTAAATTTAGGGGGTAATCTAGCTAGCGTGTGTTTTCAGAAGTTTCTTTAAAGCACTCAAACGTTATTTAAGTGTTGGATCAGTGGTCGTCCTTTCTTGGATGCATTACCGTAGTTTGCCGATTCTTGTACCAAGCCAACCTGGCGTGTTTCAATGAAGTACATCAAAATGTGAATGATCTTGTTTTCTGAGATGAAGTGGAATAAAGTACATCATAGCCTGCGTAGCAAGCGTTTCCGTGGGGTTTCCGCGCAAATTTCGATGTTTTGGCCGTGCGAAAATTGGGGCCAGAGCAAAAAAAGCAGCGATAATCTCTATTAGCTTTTAAACATAGATAACCTTCCCGAGGGCGGCCTGAGAGCACCTGAAATGTTGTAAACAAGCCCGCCGACAATACTAGGTTTTCCTACACAATTTTCTGCTAAGTGGTGTAATTAACACATTTTTCTTGGCGCTTGTGTATTGAAGAAAGTGATGTTAAAATTAACATTGTGTCTAGATACCCGGCAGCCGGGAAGTGCTTTCAAAAAACTAGATACCCGGTAGTCAGAATTTTTGACCAATTTTCTCCAAGTAGCTCGCTTAATTCCTCTAAGAACATAAGATATTTGTTTAGAAATCTGGTGAGGTTTCGTTGGTAATTTCTGTGAATATTCATCGGGAGTTGACTTAGTGTGCCAGAACTTGAATATTTTCTAAGTGTCAAAAACATTGAGATTTCACTCTATGCCCAAGCTCAACAGTCGCTTCGGCTTTTAACCCAAGGCAATATTGATAATCGCTTGAGATTTCTAAACAAATATCTTAAGTTCTTAGAGGAATTAAGCGAGCTATTTGGAGAAAATTGGTCAAAATTTCTGACTGCCGGGTATCTAGTTTTTTGAAAGCACTTCCCGGGTGCCGGGTACCTAGACACGTCGTAAAATTAAAGGAACAGCTATAAATAGTGTCGAACTTGTTTCGGCATAATGTCAAGGCTTTAAATCCCAAAGAGTCGGCATTACACTACAGGATTTCAACAGTTTTGCTCCACAGCGGTGCAAAATTAAACAGAACGATCTCGCAAGATTGAATAGTTTAGGAGTCTGTTTACCAGCTAATCCCCATTGAAGTCTTCCTTGATTTGATCATTCGCAATACTTTTGAGAGGACTAATAATTTGTACGTAAGCATTGTTTTTCGCAAGAAATGAGGCTTTTTTCCGAAACCAGTGGGAAGAACAGCGAGCAAATCTCCCCCTTGGAGAAACTGTCGAAATTTGTTGTTCTTCTCTCAAGCCTCCGCTAAATCCTTCATCTACAACGGAGCTAACTGCTTGATGTAATATTTTCTGAAAAGAAGATCTCTCCGCCATTTAGCCTACGTGGTGAGCGATTTCAGCGAGCGAAAAGTGAAAATCAGTCCACCGAAAGGCCCGAAAGCGAATTACTTTCTCCGATTCATTCGCTTGCTACAAGCAATACCGTTATTTTGACATGAGGGACTGAGAGGTGTCAATCGAAAAATCCGAACCGCGCCAATCAGAGACCCCGTTCGTGGGCGATTTTGTGTTTTGTTTTTTGCGCTTGCCCCATTCTCTCGCGGAGGTAAAAGAGTTCGCTCCTCGCCCGCTGAAAACGCTTGCTATGCAGGCTAAGTACATCAGTAAAACTCTTGTTTGAACTTGAACTGACAAAGTCGTTTTTATGGCTTCTAATTTTAGCATGATTCCTATTCGCTGGCTATCGACAGTTGACTCTGAAATGGCATTTTTTTTTCCTTTTCCATTCGTTCGGTGAGGGTGTGCTTGTTTTCTTATAAAACTCATTCGATTCAAGAAAAAAATATTGCCAAACTGATGAATTGCAAAGTAAATTTCACTGGAAAAACCGATGTCGCACTCATCGCTACCTGATTCATGCGGTATCGGTTTTTTGCGTAAATTTTACCGTGGAATTCACTAGTTAGGCAATGAATTTTTCTACAGAAGAAAGGAAAGAAAATGATTTAAATATTAAAGCAGCAACCGGAAACATCTAAACGCGGACAATTCTAACCTTTTATTTTCACAAACCCTACAGGCACTAAGAATAAATAAACAGGAGTTCCGCTTTTAGGGTAGGCTAAATCTATATATTATTTAAATTTTACTTTATTAATTTTGTACCCTGATAACTAAATTACTGTAATTCCCATGCTTTTCCCGCTTTTGCAATGCTGTGTTGTTATAGTTATGCAAATAAAGCTCACCCTTTCTGTTGTTGTTGATTTATCACTTCTTTAGGTCAGCATGACCACTGTTTCCTTGAGCATAGACCACCATCTCGCGTAGCTGACAAAAAAACAAAGTCATGAATTCAGCGATCATGCAGTAGCACTGCAGTGCACCTGTTATGTCTTTAAGCTGAATTCTCTCGTTCTTCCAGCAGTCTGAGTGCCTCTTGTCTCCTCGACTGTCTAGTCTACGGGTATCCGTCAAAAGGAATTGACAGAGATCATTTGTACGGAGAATGCCCCTGCCTCCATGAAGGCATGCACATCCGGGTGGTCGTTTAGTAATCTTGTCATATCGCTGTAGTACACACACATATAACTTGAATATTGTCATATGCAAAACACCACGGTGGCAGTTCATTAATGCATGCCAGGTGCAATAGCCAGTCCCTTTCCTGTGACGCGCGCGCGAATCATGCTCGACATTAACCCTACGAGGTCAATGTTTGAGACCCAGAATGCGGATGGTGGCCCGTTAGTAGTGCGCTGGGGACCCAGATATTTTTGCAAGCGTTTGAATGGAGGCTTGAACGGCTGGATTTCCCGATAACCTGATCATGGCTTTCTTTGTTCAGGTTTTCTGCAAGTGTGCCGATGTCTTCTATGGCTTTCTTAATCTGGTCTGTGTTTCGAGGGTGTACTAAAGGTGGGCCACTTTAGGTCCATGAATCAGCGAACCGGCTACGGAGCTATTCTCTAGGAATGGCACTTCACTATACTCACGTTTTTGTTTTTGTTTTATCTGTCAAGCTGTAGTTTTAGGTGCCTATGGAGGAAACTATGGGCCGAGATGGTGGGGTGGAATTTGGCGCTCGATGTTGAAAGCCTCTTCACCAACATCCCTTTAGATGATTGCATTAATCTTGCCGTCAAGTATATAACTGAGGGTAACCTAGGTTTGAAACTTAGTAAACATGAGCTTAAAAGGTTGTTTGAGTTTGCTACCAAGGAAACTCACTTCCTGTTCAAGGGTAACTTCTATGACCAAGTGGATGGTGTAGCCATGGGGTCCCCCCTTGCCCCTGTTCTCGCCAATCTCTTTATGGGTCACCATGAGAATATATGGTTGGATCAATACGGGGATTCAAAAGTCTTATCCTATCGTCGCTACGTAGACGATACATTTTGCCTTTTCCGCTCTGAACGGGATGCAACCCTTTTCTTCAATTACATCAACAATCAACACCCCAATATACGCTTTACAATGGAACGGGAATCTGGCCATGTTCTTAGACTACCTTTCCTACATGTTCTAATCAATAACACTGACCCGCACCAAAGTGTAACCACCGTTTACCGGAAAAAAAACTTTCACAGGTTTGCTCACCAGTTATCTGAGTTTTTGCCCCTTGATCTACAAATTGGGGTTAATCAAAACCTTGATTGATAGAACTTTTAAGATAAACAACACATGGATGGGGTTCCATACTGACCTTCAAAAACTGTCTGTCATTCTGCGGAGGAATCTCTTCCCTGAGAACCTTATCAACAAATATATTTCTAAAGATATTCAGACAGCAGTCAAGGGAGGGAAAACACAGTCTCATTCAGGAATCGAGCCCCAGGAAACACCTAGTAACGGCACAGAGGAGTATACGCAAACTTGCTAATCGGTTATGTAAACCTATTGATATAAGGTTAGTCTTCACTACTTTCAAAGTCAGGAATCTTTTTAATGTAAAAGATGCTGTCCCTGTAGGGCTTCGCACGCGTGTGGTCTATAAATTTTCGTGTGCAAGTTGTAATGCTTGTTATGTTGGTGAAACCAGCCGACACTTCTCCACACGGGTGCGCGAGCACTTACTTTCAGATAGATCTTCTAACGTTTTTAAACATCTGCAGAGTTCAGAGTTTTGTAAGGCATCCTGCACACCGGATTGCTTTGAGATCCTGGACTCTGCAGCCACTAAGTACCAAGTTAAGCTTAAGGAATCCATGTATTGAGAGAAGCCCGATCTCAACCAGCAGGTGAAACACATTAACCTGACTCTCTCCCTGTAAGGAACTAAGCGTCACTCATTTAAAAATTTTTGTTTTGTTCTGTTTTGATTTAATACGCAATATTGACAACGCAATGTAACATAGTTTGTAAGATCGCGCGCGCTTTAAATTCAACGGCGATTTCAAAATATGTAACACTGAAGATGACGGATGTACCGTCGAAACATGTCTGGAAAATTAAAGAAAGTTGTTATTTTTATACGACATCTCCTATTCACAAAAACTACGAAAATTCTACTTAAACGGTTTAATAGTTATTTAAATCCGTTTGTGTTGACTTCTAGCTCCACTCGCGCGCGGACTCGAATGAGCGGGAGACGCATGCGTAAATTGCTGATCTTGTAACCCCCTAATTTTTCCTGATTTTGCAAGTTTACTCGTTTATATCTCTGCTTCTGGACGGTGAATGTTTTTGATTTTTTGCATGTTAGCTTAGATTAATTTAAACGGTTTGTCTTTCAAATTTGAAAAAAATCTGTAGGTGAAAAAAATAATTAGAGACAATTCAAAAAAACTTATTTTTCTGAAAAACTGACCTACAGATTTTGTTGAATTTTAAATATTTTAGAAAGTATTTCTAACATTATCTGGTTACGATGAATGGGAAAATTTCACCGTCCCGTTTCTTCAAAAAGGACCACATATGTTGATTTTAAGGCTCAAAGAAATGCCTAATATCGTTGCCATGGTAACATTATTTTGAAGGAAAACATAATGTGAGAAATCTACGATAGGTACTTAATACCCTGGCCAAATTTCGTTTTGATATGATTGCCCTAACTGTATCTAAGGACAGAATATGTTTATTTGTTTGAAAAAAGGAGAAACTATTTCGAGCCTCCTTAAAATAGTCAGAAAAAGCACAAATAACAGCCTAGGCACAACAGCTGACGTTCGAATCGCCGCTTGCTGGCAACCCAGGTTTGTTGACAAAAAAGTTGCAAAAAAAACTTTTAACTGAATGGTTTTTTGGCACTCGAACCGTTGACGTGACGTCGGATAGCACAGTTTTTCCCACTCGCTGAATTCTGATTGGTCAATTTAAATTTCAGTAGCTCCGTCCGTATGCACGGATAATCTTTTATCAACTATTCTGACTGAGAAATCTATTGGACTTTACACAGGTAATGGAATATCTTCCAAGGTCGAAAAACGGGCGGCTGGGCCTGCACCAGCACCGGCTCCTGCCCCAGCTCCAGCGGCTGCAGGAAAGGAAGGTGTGTTGTAACTCATTACTTCCAAAATTATTAATAAATTATTTTGTCAACTACTAATCACATGCAACTGTTTGGACACCAGACGAAATACAGTATACCATACTCCAGTTAGAATGGAATATACCACTTGGTTAAAATAAGCATAAGCATAATTTAGTTAGATTTGTTTCATCAACTTCAGCTTATATGTCCAGAAATTAAGGAAATTAGATGCACGTTGATTTCAACAAGCGACACAAGGTGTCCCCACAGGCGGACCACCCTCTATTGGAGTTGTTGTTATCTATCTGTGAAAGGATAAGTTTGAAAGCAAATAATTCAATGAAATATTAAACTTAGTCATGTCTTTTTCAGGCGTATTTTGCGAGGTCTTTTCTCGACCGCCAGTTAGAGAGTCAAGAAAATTGACAAGGCAGGCAACACCGAGCCGCCACCCGGTGACCTCGTCATGTTCAAGCTGGAACTGATGCCAAACCAGTGAAATTCTCACCTTAATAACACCAGCATCCTATCGACTAGAGATGTCCCCATACCTTCACTGAATTTGAGCTTCATCTTTCGAAAATTCACCGAGAAAGGCGATTCTGAAATCCTTAACAAAGCTTTCTCAACATGATCGTACAAGAAGCCAGACTATAGGAATTCGAAGCATTTGAGTGTATTCGAATGTACCAGTCACTGCAGGGTTAGGCTTTTGAGCTGATAACGGTCGCGTTACACTGATTGGTAGATGGGGACATCTCTAACCGATCGGATGCTGGTGTTTTAAACTGAGAATTTCACTGGTTTGGCGTCAGTTCCAGCTTGAACAACAAGAGGTCACAGGCCGGCGGCTCGGTGTTGAGGGCCTTCTCAATTTTCTTGACTCTCTTACTGGCGGTCGAGAAAAGATGTCGCAAAACAACGCCTAAAACAGATGGAAACGACCAAAAAAAAAAAAAAAATTCGTAAGACAGGACTCATTTGACACTCTGTTTTATCTTTCATTGAATTATTTGCTTTCAAACTTTATTGCCGAGTATCACAACCGTCGTAATGTATTTTTCCTTCTAGAGATCGATAGACCACTTTCCTAAATGGCGACCACATTTACGTTCTTTTGTATTTGTGTTAATTAGACCTACTTCCCATTCATTTAAAATTTGCTCGTCGTAGGGAGACTAGAAAGGCTTATTAGAATTAAAACAAAAACAAAAAATTATTGTTCCGCCATCATGTGCTTTTTTTTGCGAGGTTACCCCTGCCGTTACAACAGAAAACATCATCACATCACTCAATCGATTGGCTCAAAATTAACTACCTCAAGTAATGTCATTGCCATTGTGTCACCATTTGTACATGTCATTTCAGTCCGAGTGTTAAGCAGGACGTTTGTCGCATGAACCTAGTGTGGTACCGGTGGCCTAACCTAATAATAATAATAATAATAATAATAATAATAATAATAATAATAATAATAATAATATTAATATTAATAATAATAATAACGGTTTAATGATGACATTTCCATAGAGTAGCTCTGGATACAAGTATCTCAAAAAAAATTAAAATCAATGGAAATCAATGTAATCTAAGCTCGGCCTTGATTTTCAAAAACTTAAAAACTTTCGTCGCAAATGTTTTAGTATTAGTCTTAACTTAACTTAGAAGCTGAATCTTAAAATGTTCTTGTTGGAATATCATAGCTTCCACTAATCTCCTCTAGCTATGCGATAGCCTGTTCCAGGCTCCCAGATAGAGCGACCCAACCGGTTTTAGTAGTTGGGATATCATAGTTGCCACTTCTATTAAGAGAAATATATTTGTCTAGTTTGCCTTTGTTAGAGCAGAAAAACATTGTTGTGGAGAAAAGAAAAAAAAAAGAGGAAAAAACAATCTCATCGCTGTTTATATATATATTTTGGAACGAACCTTAAAACTCACAACCAATCACCCTTTTGTAGCGAATCCCAAAGACTGTCAATTCCAAACTTGACTAGGGTCATAACATTAGGAAATTATGCCATTACAGTGCTGTTTCTGAGTCATTCCGTTGCTAGCTCAACATTGGGACTTCGGTACAACCAGGCACTTATACTTACTGCCCACCAGCAGCCTGAAATTTACTTTTCAAAGTATTTTCGATTTCGAGGAAGAAGAATAATAATAATAATACATAACTTATATAGCGCAGCGCTTCTCAAAGATCCAGCGGCGCTTTACAATAACGGTAATGTAAATATAAAATCAATTAGATATTGGAATAAAAATTAGTAAAAATCAAAGAAAACAAAAACTACAACTGCCTAAATAAATGGGTTTTAAAAACAAGAAGTAGTATCTTAAAGTCAATACGGGCAGAGACAGGCAGCCAATGTAGGCTTCGAAGTACAGGAGTAACGTGTTCATATCTGCTAGTGGATGTTAGCAGGCGGGCAGCTGAATTTTGTGCATATTGCAGTCTATTAACTTGCGATTTCTGTAGGCCAGATAAATGTGCGTTACAATGATCCAACTTCGACGAAATAAAAGCATGAATAAGTACTTCACACTGACGGTACGAAAGAAACTTTCTAATTTTAGCTATGTTACGAAGGTGGAAAAAGGCAGTTTTACGGATATTATTAATTTGTACATCCATAGAAAGCACACTATCAAGCCAAACACCAATGTTTTTGGCGGATTTGCTAGCTTCAATAATATCAGCTCCGATCAGGATTGAATCTAGTGGAGGTGGAGGACGGTGGCGAGCAGTCAGGACAAGGAGCTCCGTCTTATCCCCATTGAGCTTAAGCTTGTTCACAACCATCCATTGTTGGACATCTTGAATGCACCTTTCAATTAATGATTTGG
>NC_090895.1:20129510-20134510 GCF_036669925.1 Montipora capricornis | reverse complement strand
TGAGCAAATTCACTCTTAGCGCCAGCAACGATGGCGTTAACTGGCTACCCTATGGAAAGGTATTACATATCTATCTAGGTCTTTTTACTGTCGAAACAGACTATGCCTGACTAGAATGCGCGACAGACTAGGAGTGACTAGAAGGGATCGACCAATGATAGTTTTGTCGTTTCCACTAAAACTAATTGCAGCTGCCTCAGAACGGCTCAGCACTCAACATTTATTCTGTCACCTCCTACACTCGCTCTGTACGAATAGGAGCCCTTCCAAGAACAGCTCTTGAAGGAAAATTACAAATATATGAAAAAGATAGGACAACAGAAGCATGAAATGAGTTTAAAAAGAAGGAATTCAGAAAATATGAGGCTGAAATACACTCGTACCTTATCGGTCCTAGACAAGCCTTAAATTAAAGACCGTGCGACGGAGGGCGATAGCGTCACACAACTCAACCAAAAATTTCGCTGCGAACAGAAAAGTGAAAAAGGCTGGCCGACATACGAAACGAAGTGACAAAGACCTATTTACATACATAATGACACGGGCGGACACGAACATGAGAAACGTAACGAAGTAAAACTTAAGGAAAACAAAGGCGTAATTAAGGGGCGCAGTGCAAACTACGCATGCGCAACTCGCAGTACCACTGATTGACATGCATCATACTCGTAAAGGAAAAAAAGTCTAGATTCTTAGTGTTTAGCAAACTCCCAAGTGCAACATAAATCAATAGTGCACGCGGAGACGTTTACCATTTGTTTTATAACATAATCGTTAACACCACTCCTGCGTGTTTCACGGGTTTTTGCATAAATCAAGTTGGGTCAGTAGTCGATGTCAACACAACTTTGCTTTCTTAAGACAACTATGAATTAACAAGACAAAATGATCAACAAGTAGTTTTCCCAGTCAAAAATTTTATTGGATTCAACGATAATTTGCTCTTAGGAGAGAAAACATTTCGATTTTCTTGCGAGAGTCGACACAAACTCGCTGTCTTTGCACATGCTTCGCCTATGTTTAAAACGATCTACCTATCGCAGACAGCGCGACTTTTCTAAGCTAAAAAAGCGACGTTACACTATTTCAGCTCAAATGGCCGATGAAAAAAATACCAAAAAAAAAAAAAAAAAAACGACATTCCAAAACACCATTTACCTTCCTGTAGCATCTTCCCTGGTCTCATAAAATCCATATTGATTTCAATTCCGCGATTTGGCTTCAATATTTGAGCACAGTTCAGAGTTCAAAGCAGTACAAACACGAAATTCTTTCGTCGCTTTAAGGCCTCTAATCCTGCTTTACCACTGCTGATTAACCTTTAGGGAAATATCATTCTATTGTGAGTTCTGTAGAGGTTCACCCCTATCCTAAGAGGAGTAAAATAAGTCTTGGAAAATTAGGACTAAGGCGCTAGTGATGGCATTTAAGCCTTTCCACAATCTCGGAAGTTAGATCGCACGTCAGCTGTCGTCAGCGAGCGTGCACCTACGGGCAAATGGTAAATGACCAATTGGTCAATCAGAACTCGCGTTTTATCCGTTATGTTATAATGAGCCTTCGCGCCCAAAGATTAGGGGCTCGATTTCAGAGGGCCTTCCTCCCTTCTTACCTCCCACGGCTTCCCTCCCTCCCTCCCTCCTTTGCTCCCTCTCTTCCTTCTTTCCTTCCTTCCTTCCCACTTTCCTGCCTCCCTCTGTTCCTGCCTCTCTCCTTTCCTTCCTTCCTTACTTCCTCCTTTCCTGCCTCCCTCTCTTCCTGCCTCCCTCCTTTCCTTCCTTCCTTACTTCCTCCTTTCCTGCCTCCCTCTCTTCCTGCCCCCCTCCTTTCCTTCCTTCCTTACTCCCTCCTTTTCTGCCTCCCTCTCTGCTCCCTCCCTCCCTCCTTTCCTTCCTTCCTCCTTTCCTGCCTCCGTCTCTTCCTGCCTCCCTCCTTTCCTTCCTTCTTTACTTCCTTCCTGCCTTCCTTCCTCCCTCTCTTCGTCCCTCCGAAAGAGTGTTCGTTTAGTACCTCTACCTCCCTGTGGATGACCTCAGTTGCTTGATTTGCTTGCGTCTGCGTGAATGATGGTAAAGAACGTTAACTCAAGTAATTAGGTTGATATATTAGGTGTTTGAGGTTTTTTAAAAAATAAAAAGTCCAATTTTGTTCAGGGAAGTATTTTTGGCGCTAGACTTTAAAGATAGAATTACCTCAAGTTGTATTTGTCGGTTCCGTTGCCCAAATAACGTTATCGAACTTCGCCTATACCATCGAAGAAATAAACAGAAATAAGATAAAGCGCAAAGTAGAATACGAAAAATTTGACTGCAAAAGAAACAAAAATCCGTTGAAAGTATGTGGATTTACAAATGAAAAAGTGACGTATAAAAATAGAATAGCAATTCGAGGAAGAAGATGAAGAATGAAAGTGAAAGAAACGATCCTAGTTTTTACTGAATAAAAGCGGGTTGCTGCATGGATGCGAGGTAAGTAACCCTTGGGTTATAGCTTGATATGTGCCATACAGATGCATACATCGAGAGCAGAGTTGAGCTGAGCGATTAGTTGCATTTAAGGGAGAAAAATCTGCTTGCCCTTTTTGCCTGTAAAGATGATAACTGGACAACCCGTTATAAGAATTGCACTTAATTGGAAGTGCTCATTTATTTATTTTATTTATCTTATGCTTTTTTTTTTCAATGCAGATACCAATCTTGTCCCACCAAAGAAAGATCAACCAGAGGACGGTATACATTAATTTATTTTTTGTCATGTGTACTATTATTCTCAACAAGTAGCTAGAAAACCGGAGTAAAATTGATGAACCTTAAAGCGACCATGTAGAAAAACTGAATGATACCATTAGTTTTGAGAAAAGAAGAGAGTTGTACTTTAAGCTGTCAAGTTATGGAAATCTTGTTTTCCTCCTATTATGGTATAGGTCATGGAATCCAAGCTTTGGTGGCTAGTGTTGTTTAAAATTTGAGGTGATCGACAAGCTAGCAATGTGCTATATTTGTTTTGTATGATAAACTATTGCATTGCGTTGCATTGCATGGCATCGTATTGTATTGATCAACAACACATATTGAGGTCAAAGTGGAGTGAATGGCAGAGCTCGTTCAATTTAAACTTGCTCCAGAACATAGGTGGTTTACCATGATCGAGTACTTCTGGAAACTGGATAACCACTTAAAACAGTCCAAACACAATTAGTAGTAACTTTAAAAGCTTTGACTTTAGAGGATTCCTTTTATCTAACCTACCTTTTTTAAAATTGATTTCACAGCCTGGGCTGATAAGTGGGCGAACGCTGCACGCAAATCTCAAATCGAGAAAACTGAGAGAGCCAAGCTCATTTTCAAAGGTAAACCATCCAAGCATAAACCTAAACGGTCATTACTTTTAGAGCACAGCCAAAAAACGAGACCACAAAGTCAGGTTTTAAATAAACAAGGATGCAGGGAACTTAACAGGCAACGTTACAATCCCGGACAAAAAAATTCTCGCTTTCTACAGTAACAGAGGGCAAATGGCGAATAATTGCCCTCCCCCTCTTTCACCAAATGCAATTTTCTATGTTGGAAGAAAAGCAAATAACCCATTTATCCCTCAATGTTATTTTCAGTATTATAGTGTTCTGTTGGTTCAATAAACCAAATCGGCTAAGCCATTGTTGTACCCAATTCAAACCCTTTGGGAATAAAACGTTTTGTTTCAGGTTTTTCCAAATCATTTATTATAAAAGTGAATGCTACATTATCATGCAAATACAATACACAAAAAAACTGAACCTCTGGAGATCTGAATTGGGTACAGCATTGAGTTAGCCAATTTGGTCGATGGAGCCAATATGCTGGACAATGGACTTCTTAGAAAGCGGAGGACTATGTTGTGGTACGGCTAGCACAAGGGTGAAAGCAATTGCTTTTCACCAATTATTATGTTCTGAGGTAAGAGAGTGGATCCCCCGTGCATGGGCCTATTCCAATGATATTTTTTTAGAATCTTAGTTTAGCTATGCAGCTATTTTTAGAGAGGCACCTTATTTGCCGGTTGTAATGAGGTAATGCAATTTTAAATCTGAGCGCATTGGGAAAGAGAACTTAAGGTGATTTCCTGGTTTTGCATCGGGCAACCCTATTACGCATAATTTCTTGCGTCATTGACGTGCGCAGTAGCGCGTTCACATTTATAAAATGGCGGATTTTCATTGACGCCAAGCTTCATCCAAAAAGGAATGGCTACTTTCTCCTGAACGAGTACGGTGATCCCCATTTTTTATTTCATATTTTTTGTTGAGAGTCTTCATGGAGTACCAAGAAAATCAACAAAAATCTGTGGCCAGTTTTATGGCAATTTCATAGAATTGTACTGAAGAAGGAGCCACTACGAGTCGAACAGTCCACACTCAAGTTAAATCTATTTTGGAGTGATAAGTACTCCCAAAGCCAATCAAATTCCTTTTGTCAGGTACGTAAGTGAATTAACCATAAAACGACACAAGGCTCCACGTTATATCATAGATTGCATATATAAAATCGAGCTAAATTTGTCCAACATCGGGTATGCGCTGCAATGGTCAAAGTTGCTTAAATGGCCGTAGTTGTCAGCCTCGTATCATGGCAACGAGCCCGATGACCGCCCTTTTTATTATATTTATAACATCTGCTTGACATGATGCAATAGTGTGCGAAGTTTCATCGGAAATATAGGAAAACTTCTATTTCTAGGGAATCTCCTTAAAATAGCTACCATGGGGCATGGAGATCACTTCTCTTACCTTATCCTCTGTTGGAAAGCACATCACAGGCGTACGAAATGGGGTTTCTTTCCATTGGTAAGTTTTAATGCCTAAATTAATTTCCATACACGTTAACAAATTGTCTTCTTCCATATTTGCGTGTTCCAAGAAACAAATATTAATTTCGCAACGTTTATGCTTATTGTTTTACAATTTGTTCCTTTTTGAAGGAAATCAACATAAATATCACTAAAGCATGAGGACTACGGAAAAC
>NC_090895.1:20097010-20114510 GCF_036669925.1 Montipora capricornis | reverse complement strand
TTGGCAAGAGTGACTCCTATTTTCAAAAAGGGCAAAAGGGATGACCCCAATAATTATCGACCAATATCCGTCATACCGACCGTTGCCAAAATATTTGAAAAATGTGTTTGTGATCAACTTAGTGAGTATCTTAACGCTAACAACCTACTAAGCCACTGTCAATCTGGATTTCGATCGTTACACAGTACCCTTACTGCCTTGGTTGATGCTGCAAACAGCTTGTCGGTTAATATCAACAATAGCCTTGTCAACGGTGTAGTTTTCATAGACCTTAAAAAGGCCTTCGACACCATTGATCACAATACTCTCTTACGGAAGCTCCGTATATATGGTGTTTATACAATTAGTATTAAGTGGTTTGAATCTTATCTTTTCCGCCAAAGTCAGAGATGTAGTCTTGCTGGCCAGTTGTCTAATGCTGCAGCGGTTTCTTGTGGCATCCCACAGGGAAGCAACCTAGGACCACTCTTATTCCTAGTTTACATTAACGATCTGCCAAATTGCCTTAGGTTGACCTCCCCAAAGATGTTTGCTGATGATACTAACATAACCTTCGCTGCCAGCACATTGACTGATCTTGAGAAAGGTTTAAATTCAGAGTTAAGAAGTCTTAACATATGGCCCATTTCCAACAAACTGAGCTTGAATGTTGCGAAGACCGAATTTATGGTTATTGGGTCAAACCAACGTTTAAATTCATTCTCAGACAATCAAGTAAACGTTGAGATTGATGCTAAATTAATCACTAAAGTTAAAGAAGCTAAATCACTAGGCGTGACAATTGACGAAACACCTCTCATGGTCTAGTCATATAGGTGATCTTAGCAAGAAGATATCTTCAGCTATAGTCGCCCTTAAACGAATAAGACCATACATCTCAAAGCGCACTGCCCTCAAATCTACCAAGCGTTGATCTTACACCACTTTGATTATTGTAGCTCCGTTTGGGGCGATTGCAACTTAACCTTAAGTGATAAACTTCAAAAGCTTCAAAATAGGGATACCAGGGCGATTACCAGGTCCAATTACGACACAACTGCCACTTTTCTTTTAAATCTGTTAAATTGGGATGATTTAACTACTCGCAGACAAAAGCTTAAAGCTATATTAATGTTTAAAACAATCAATGGACTCACCCCAGCGTTCCTCCAGAAAAAATGCTGACACAATGAATAACCTCTTCACAACTATCGCTGAACAAGCACTTCCTTCCTTTGCAACACATTTATCATCAGTCTTAATAACAACTCGAATGTGCCCTTTGCTAGTGAATTCTCTCCCGTCAAGTATGTCTCCAATGAGACATACTTTAAAGCACTATCTACGCCAGATGCAGGGAAAGCAGCTGGAGTGAATAATATCCCGGTATAAGCAGTTAAATCCGTGGCTGGCTATTTTGCCCCCAGCATTGCATATCTAATTAATGAATCTTTCCGTCAAGGTGAATTCCCCTTAAAGTGGAAAATCTCTCGCGTTTCACCAGTTTTTAAAGAAGGAATTTCTACAAAGTGCAACAACTGTCGACCAGTGTCTGTTTTATCTTGCTTAGCCAAAGTGCTCAAAAGATTTGCAAATCAATAATTTCAAGACTTTGCAGTTGAAAACAAACTGATCAGGGAAAAATAATTTTCATATCAAAAACGCCATCATGTAATATAGCCTTAATCCGCCTCGTTGCCAAATGGAAATGGTCCATTGATATTAAACAAATAGCTTTAGCTGCTTTTCTGGATCTACGTAAAGCCTTTGGTGCCATAAATCATAATCTACTCTTAAAAAAGTTGGAATCTGCAGGTGTATCCGGCTCTGCGTTTCATTGGTTTGAAAACTACCTTGATGATACAGACAAAATGTTAGTTGCAACTCAACAGAATTAAAATCTTTACCACTTCGACACGGGGTCCCACAAGGGTCCGTCTTAAGACCAACTCCCTTCGGCGCACATTGTAACGATGTTTCATCAGCAGTGGAACACCCAAGTTGTGCTTTGTTTGCTGACGATACTGAGATCCATTACAGTGACGGAGATAGCAACAGGCATCTAATTGTAGTAATGGAAATCTTGACAACATTAGCTTATAATTATCAAGTAATGAGATGGTTGTACACCCAGAAAAATCAGAAGTCACGACATTTGGAACTCAAGAAAGTGTAAAAAGTTCTAATGATCTAAATATCTTTACTCACGATCGTCGTCTCAAGGAAGTTACAAATTATAAATATCTAGGTGTCTACGTCGATACTACCTTGACTTGGAAAGAGCATCTTTCATATATGCAACAAAGAACGTATCCAAAAATCCGTTTTATAAACAGACTTTCTATTTTCCTGACTATAAGGGTTCTATTGAAGATCTATAAACAAACGATGCTACCAGTCTTTGATTACGGATGTTCTGTTTGGTGGAATGTTTAAATTTAATGATAGACAGCCTAGAAAGAATCCGAAATCAGGTTATGCGCACCATACTGAAAGCTAACAGGACTTCATGCACTCAGAGTATGAGATCTAAATTGGGACTCTTTAACATAAAAAAAAATCGAAGGCGTTTTCTGAGATTTCAGTTGGTCTATAAAATCATCAAGGACTATCCCTGCCCAAGCCAACTGAATAGACTAAGTGCATTTTAGCGTTTAAATCTATATTGATCGAGGGTTTTCCACGGGCCTTCGAGCTAGTTGGTTCCATTATTGTTCATGTCCCTACCGTTTGAATCTGAAAACAGTAGGAAAACGAAATATTGTTGTTTATTTTGCAGAATTTCATTTTCGCCCATAAAACTGTTTTTCGGACAACTTTCAGATTGTAGACTTGTCACTCAGATCATTTTGTTTTTTGCTTTGTCCATGCTAGCTTGGACATTAACGTTTGTATCCATTGTATTGAAAAGTTTCCAACATTGCAAATTTTGATTGCAGCAGCCATTAGTCACTGGCACGGTTGCAGCTCGAACCTGATTTGTACATTCATCTGTGAAGAAAGAACCAAGGGACAAGTTCCTAACAGGACCTTAACGTCATCCCAGACGAGATGATTCGAGGCGTTTTCCGTTACATCAACTTTACATGCAGTTTGCTGATTCCTTTGTTTTGTAAGTACAGTTCATTACGATCACTGCTCCAAAGTCGCTATTACATTCAAGTGATGCTTGAACAGATGTTTTTGGTATGTTTATAAAATTATTTCGACCTAGACGTTAAACCAGAAAACGTCTTATGCAATACAATACATACTTAATTGACCACTTCCCATAGAAGCTTTTCAGGGCCAATAGACACAATCAACAAAACAACAGAACGCAACAAAAACAACAACAACTGTTAAGAATCCCAACTGGCCGGAGGCAACCCAGTGGGGCAATTAACAGTTAGTGCGGCCGGGAAGTTGAACCAGGGACTGCCATGAACAAATTCAACAAACCGTCAGAACGAGTATTGATCTCAAGGGAAGCACCCTAACCACTGGGCCGCAGTGCCTCCTCCTTAAATCTAGCATAGTTGTGAATGTAGAATATTTGTGCAAAAACTAAAAAAACCAAAAAGAAAAAAAAAAAAAAAAAAAACGAAAAGAAAAAAACATTAGATGAAAAGGAGAAGATCTCTTTTAATTCTTTAATTTGGACACCTTTCAGTGCACAATTTTTGCGATTTGGTAAAACGTCCACTCAGAAGTAATACGCTTCGGAAACAACACAGAAACGTTCTTTTCACTTATAACCCAAAGTAAAATCGTTGTTGAATATGGTGCGATAAATTTCTGCTTTCGGAGGGAATATGATACAGATTTTATTTTCCTCGGCCGCTGTGACATAATCTGAAACCTTGCTTTTATTCTGTGACACGCCCTGAAACTCTGCCTTTCTTTTCAGTTTTTGATTACTTACATGGATTAAAAATTAGCCGACAACCCAACGAAACCACCGTCGCTTTTATTGGATCTAACGTAACGTTGACATGGAATTTGATTCTTACGGCTAAAGAAACGAAAAAGGAGTTGGAGGTGTGGTTCGGTACGTGGAATAAGAATTTTCACCACTTCGAGTCACCTTTAAAAATATTCATTCTGAAAGCAGATGGAACGATGCATGATGAGACAGTCAACAGCTCATTGGCATGGCGCTGGTTTTGGGCGGGTGATATTTCTCGAAATTATACTGTCGCTTACCAACTTACAAATGTTCAGCCCAGTGATGCAATAGATTACGGGATCTGGGTGCGCGTCGATCTTTTTCCTCCACCGACTGAGGAACGAGGACCGTATTATCTTGCAGTTAAGGTAAGGAACCCTTCTTGTTTAAGAAATAACTTTCTGTGATTATCAAATTAGTGTGTTGAAGAAACTCAAGCAGTTGCAAACAACCTCGAAAGAGATCCAATCTTGAAAGTCCCTTTTGAGCCTGGACATTTTATAATCTTCTCTGTACGCAAAATTGTGTACTTCAAATTTACCTCATACTTGTAGGTGAAAGGAACGCTTGATCCTTTTATTCTCCTTCATATGTAACTTTCTGGTTATGAATTCGCTGAAACTCCAAAAACACCCTCAAATTTTTCTGTTAATAGCTTCTCACATAATTTCGATTTGCTTTGACATGCTAGTTACTCCTCAAGGTGGTACAAAACGTGAAATGTTTGCAATTTTTTGTAAAAATACAGAAGACAGTCTCCATTGAAATGCCAAAAAAGCATTTAATGGCAAAGGTGGCAAAGGGAAAACCGGTGATATTTCTTCTATTACTTTCCATAGGAACAGAAATCCCAGGTGACGAAAATCAAATTTCGGAAACTCATTTTTTACACCTGGCGAAGTTCATATATGACGTTTGAAACATGCGAACAACAAGAGCCATTTTATTAGCATTTCACTTTCTGAATTACTAAATCTCCGTACAATCTTTTCTTATTTGTCACAAATATGTAATAGTCTCTAGATTTATAATGTATATATTGTTTATATTGCTTCACTCACAAACAAAACGCAACAATATTCAAATACATCAAGTAGAAAAGGGGGTAGAGGAAGCAAGAGAGAAAGAGGGCAAAGCATGAAGCAGTCCGTGATTTATATCAAAGCCAAGTATTGTTTTCGTAGTTTATTTTGTTTCATTTTTCCACAGGATCCTCCGCCCAAGCCGACAGCAGGTGACAGTATGGATTCGTATTTTTTTTAAAACTTAACTTGTAGTCAAATGGGATAAAATCAGTAGAGACCTAAATATGGGGGGGGGGGGGGGGGTGAGGCCTAAACCACAGTATCCAGGTCTTGCAGTCCATTTATACGCAGATTCACATCCCGGGAGGGTAGAGAAAAAAAAGATCAAATAAAAAATTGCACTCTCTAGGCAAACACCTATTAGTCCAGGACTTCGAAACCTCCTAAGGAATACTGCTAGTTTATGCTTTAGAAATGTGATGATTTTGTGCCAGACAATGACATGAATGTCTAAAACGCTGTTTTAATTCTATATTCAGATCCTCGAAATATCACAATAGAAGTGGTGGAAGGTGACAATGTAAACATCACTTGTCGCCTAGTCTTTGAAGGAACGCCAGTTGTTATTTGGTTGAAAGACAACATTCCCGTACAAACAGTACGTGACGTGGTCCTTGTCATTGAAAGTGTGAACAGATCTCAGTCAGGCAATTACGCATGCTTTTCAGTCAGCCATGATGAGAACAAGACGTCTGCGATCACTGCTGTCAATGTGTTGTGTGAGTACTTCTTTAAGTCAATCTTAAAAACAGATCAAAAGATCGGAAATGCCACGAATTAAATCCTTGCATCCCGCGTACTTTATGGGTGCAATTTAATTTGAAGAATTCCTCACTGGCATTCCAGTTCCATAGTGTATGTAGAAAACGACTTCGAAATTCGAAACATCGAGAAAATATCGTGAGGAGATCTGCCTCAACATACAATTAGTATTACTCGGTCACCCCATATATGACGAAATCATGATCCATTTTTAATTTTAACTGGATTCGATGTTGACAGGCTAAAAAAATACGGTAATAAAGTCAGCTGAGCAACGACTTTGTTGGAAATAAGAGTAACACTGGAGAAAAAAAAGACAAAAAAGAAAACAAAAAAGAAACATAGGATCAAGTTGAGGTTGTTTTTCATAGTTTACAGGGAGGCCTTTTGCCTACACGGTGGCATACTAGGCTCCTTCAACAAATCTAATCGACCACTCCCCGCAGTGGTCTGGGTCTTGAAACCCGGGATCTCCAGGTTTCAAGGCGAGCGCCCTAACCACTGGGCTTCATGCACTACTTTCTGAACCTAGTTACAAGTAAAACTTGTAAATAAGGATTCACGTTGACATATTTTTGTTATCAAAACGAAACGACATCATCACTCTCAAATTTCATTGTGATAATCCTTACCCAAAGACAAGACAAATAAAGGGGATTGTTCATCACTTGGGTTGGAAATACCAAGGAAGGTCTCTATGTTTCTTCAATTCGTTCAGCCTTTCACTTTCTTTAGCGCTGTAGTTTCGAGAAAATGACCAATTTACTTTCCAAAGCTTAACCCTCATGCCATAGCTCATTTTTTTTAATCAATAAAAAAAAAAAAAATGAATAAATAAAAAAGAAAAAAAAAAAAGGAAATATCAAACGGTAAAAACGAACAATAAAAAAGATAAAATCCGACGTTTCGGACTAGTCATGACTTCGGTACCCAGGAAAAATCATATCAGATAATGCAAATTACAGCATTTAAAGCGATTTCTGGCGCGAAGAATTAACAAAGGTGTGAAGATTATAAAAATACTCTTGCACGGATGTAGTCGAATTGCACCTTGAGATTTGGCTGTAAAGCTCTTATTCTCAAAATATCACAATGGAAGTGGTGGAAGGCGACAATGTAAACATCACTTGTCGTCTAGCCTTTGACGGAACGCCAGTTGTTGTTTGGTTGAAAGACGACATTCCCGTACAAACAGTGCGTGACGTGGTCCTTGTCATTGAAAGTGTGAACAGATCTCAGTCAGGCAATTACGCATATGTTTCAGTGAGCCATAACGAGAACAAGACTTCCGCGATCCCTACGTTCAATATGTTGTGTGAGTACTTCTTCAAGTCAATCTTTAAAACACATCAAAAGATAGGAATGCGCAAAAAAATCCTTGCATCTCACGTACTTAATTTTGCAAGTTTTATCGGTATAATTTGATGAATTCCTCACTGGCATACCTGTCTCATGGTGAATCGAAGTTAGAAACTTCGAGAAAATATCATTTGACACACAAATAGCATTAATCAGTCATTCTATCTATGACAAAATCAAGATCCATTTTAATCTTGACTAGATTCAGTGCTGGTGATCTAAGAAAATGACAATCAGCTGAACAACGATTTTGTGGGAAATAAGTAAAACGCTCGAGAGAAAAAAAGAAACATAGTATCAAGTTGAGGTTGTTTTCCATAGTTCACAACGAGGCTTTTTGCCTGCCTGGTGGTTTTCTTCCTTCAACATACCTACCGACCATTCCCCACAGGGGCTTGTCAGCAGCGTTTCACTGGCAATAAAACGAAATCAATGAAACAACAGAAACAGAACAAGAACGTTTTGAGAGATGATCCCAGTTTGCCGGAGGAAAACAAGTTGGCTATTTTCAAGTGCAGCCCAGAAGTTGGTTAAATATCAAATTCAACCAGTTGTCCGGGTCTCGAACTTGGGATCTCCGGATCTCAAGACAAGCACCCTAACCACTGGGCCACATAAACTACCTCCTCAACATAGTTACCAATAAAACGTGCAGTTTACGATTTACCTTGACTTAGGTTTTTTTCATCAAAACGAAACGACGTGATCAGCGTCAAATTTCATCGTGGCAATTCTTACCCAAACCTACAATTGGTTGAAACATAAATTCTACGCAAATTAAGGTGACTCAGTTCCTCGACTGGGTTGGAGATGCCAAGGACGGTCTCTGTGTTTCTTGAATTCGTTCAGCCTTTCATTAGCCTTTTAGTTTCGAGAATGGGACAGTTTACTTTCCAAAGCATTTAACACTGATGCTTCGGTTCATGGTTCTTTGCAATTCATTAACAAATAATAGTGAAAAGAATGAACTATCAAAACAAGGAAACGATGCCTTCAGTCTTTGATTGTTAGATCAGTCTCGTTCAGTGCTTTCAATTGTTGAAAGATCCCAATGGAATACCCAATAAAATACCTATACTATTTTTTTTTTTAATAAGAATATTGTCTGTCCTGCCCAGGTTAAATATTTTTATTTGTCTGCCGATTTTAGGCTAAGGATGCACTTGTGCATATTCTTAGATTTTAGCGTATGACATTTCGAGTTTAGAATGTATTTGGGATATCAATTACAATAGTTTGGTGTCTAGATCTGTATCGTGTTACATTGCGCACATGCTCCGTCGCTTTTCGTTGCAGCCAGCGGGGTCATGATGTCGTCGTGTCTCACGACACTTGGCCAATTTGGCTTTAAAAGAAACAATCCTTTACTCTTTGGAAAAAGTAAGAATTTTATACTGTTTAGTTAAAAACATTGAATTGTATTGTATTTACAAATTTGCACCACACAAAATTATATCCATTTCCAATCTCGAGCTCTGGTTTATTCTTAAAATAATCTTAAAATTTCGCAAATTTCAGCCTCGATATTCTCATAAATTAGATTATTATAAACTGAAACTGAAAAGAGTGTAATCCCAAAAATGCCACTTGGCGAAATGTTGGTTTCTTTGCTTTCTTTAAAGACCTTTCATGGTAGAAAAAAAATCCTTGGGCCTAAGTGAGGGGAGTCAAAATTTTCGTAGCTGTGGCTCTTTATCTATAGTTTGTTCTCTGTCCTTTTTCTTTTTTTTCAAGAATTTAATTAGATTCCATTCTTAATTTCGAGCGGAAGAGTTACCTTTTTTTCCAATTTCCACTTACTCAAAATGACGAGGCCGAATTGAGAGTTGGCCATAACAGCGAAATTTAAGCGTTTGCGAAAGAGATCGATAGTTGTAATAGTATGAACTTTATTTAAGACTTTTCTAGTATGAACTTCATTTAAGACTTCTATATATCGCTAGGGAACTACAGTGTGTGATTGGGGAAACTGAACATAGAAATCACATCAATTTAATTCAAATTGATTGTTTTTTAAGAAGAAGGGAAACTGACCAGGGTACTGGGGGAAAAAATATCTCGAAGCTAAGTAGAGAACAAACAAACTCGACCCACTACGATGCCAAGTCGGGAAATCGAATCCGGGCCACATTGGTGGGAGGTGAGGCGCGTGTTCTCTCCACTGAGCCAACGCTACATCCTAAGTTTAGCAAGTAAGAATTTCGCCTGATCATTAATTCTCCACCAAAATTAAGTTTCGGTATTAAACCGTCATCGTTTAACAAAGAGTAAATAACGTTGAATGTCATCTTTTCCAGATGCACCCAGCATACTTGCGTCACCCAAGACTGTCTCCTTAACTGTGAATAAGGGAACGAAGATAAGACTTAGGTGTGAGGCAGATGGAAATCCTAAACCACAGTTTGTTTGGCACAAGAACTCCGACATTATCAGCTCTGGTTTTATTAGTTCAGGGAATTCGAGTATTTTGACTCAGCATCATGCAGGTGAAGAAGAATTTGCTCGCTTTGTGTGCACTGCGAAGAACAGAATAGGATGGGACGCATTGACATTCAACGTGCACCGCGAAAAAGGTAAGTCAAAAAAGTTCACTGACAACACTAGAACAGACTGTAATCCCTAAAGTTACTTCTAGTTTTGGGCCTTACTATATGGAATATTACTTTTCAGTAAAAACCATGCACAAGTGAATGGTGTTTTCCGTGCATTCTCATTGGCTAGCTCGGAGATGAATAGTTGCTATTCACCTCTGAGCAAACAGAGAAAAACAAAATGTCTTCCTGTTTCTCTACGGTGATCTAGGAGCAAATTAGTCAACTTGCGTGGTATACATTAAAACAATTAGTAATGATTCCAAGTTCGAGTGAGGCCTAACACTACTGTGAGGTTTTTTATACCCAATTATCCATCAGAGATTATTCACTTTCACCTCGGTGAATAAATGTTAATTTCTGAAGAATATTAATTTGAAATTATATCTCTTTCAAAAATGAGGCAATGCAATAATTGATATCCACAACGGCTCCCAATATGATTTTCTTTTTGAACACTAAACCGGCTATTCGAGCTATCGGTTTCCTGACGAAATAAAAAGCTTGTCATTTCAAGAACCAAAGACGAGTGATTTGCAATCTTTTCAATGGCCCTTGGTCCCGGTTTCACTTCGGATTCTAGTTCAGCCTTTGCTTGAACAGTTTTTGTTTTTCTCAACTTTTCTGAAAACGAGCTTTAGCTAGACTGTACCAGAGCTACAAGACAGTATTAAAAATTAAAAGAATTTGCCCTGTCATGCACGTCGTTAACCATATTTCATCAAACGACCAAAAATTCCTTCTTTTGGGCTCACCGTACGTGATGAGCCTATCTCAGGTGAGATGTTACACTGACCAATTCATGGCCAGCCAAGAGGTTTTAAACCCTGCAGGGACGCCCAGCTACCCGCCAAGAACCTTACTGTCTGCCATATGTGTTACAACAAACATGGAAAGAACACTCCTGGAACACCAGTCCAAATTTATTGTCGGCTAAGTTTAATCAACACATTTATTCCTAATTAGAGATAATAATAATAATAATAATGATAATATTAATAATGCCATCTCTTACCTATGTGATGATACGTATGTCTGCTTCAGATATGAGTAACGGTGTAAATGGAAGTGGAATCTTTGACGAATGTGCCTCGCCCGGCAGGGTTGCTGGGGGACAGCAGCCAGCACCCGGTCGTTATCCTGCAACTGCTGCTTAAGAGAATGGACCGAGAAAGGGAAGGAGGAAATGGTGAGTCGAGGAGAACAGGGCGTTGATGGAATGCTATTTTAAGAGCATCCCGGAGAAAAGAGGGTACCGCCAGATAATGCTTAGGTTGTGGGATGAGAAAGGAATGGTAAAAGTGCCCTAACAGAGACTTGCAGAACAGGCCCGTACTATCTTGAAAAGTAAATGGTTCACAACAGTTGAGTTAGAAGAGATCAAGAGGAACAAGCATTGTGTGTGACAGCTGTTGTAGAGGAAGCTAACACTGGTAGCGAGCATAAATTACCTGTCAAGCATGCAAAGGAGATGGACTCACAGACTGTGGAAGAAGCCCAGGTACGGGCTGAACTGTGTGATGAAGCACCTCGGCAAGTTCCTGAAGACGAACGGGTGATTTGGAAAAGACTGAATGAAATCAGACTGAGTCAAGACCAAGACAAACTACCAGCTTTGAAGGGAACGCGAACGATAAGAGAGGACCTCCAGGTTGTAGAAGAAGTAGCTGCCGAAATACAAAGTAAAGACATCTCAGACACCAACAGGTTACTGTATGCCACTGCTGTAGCAGTGACTGAAAGACTGGGTATCAAACCTGGAAAGAAGAAAGAAACCAAAGAACCATGGTGGAAAAGACGGCTACAAGGACAGGTTGATCAGCTGCGAAAAGACCTCAGCCGACTAGAGCAAGTCTGTAGAAATGAGTGCAGTAGGCCAAGAATCAGGAATCAGTTGTGGAGAAAGTACAAAATAGAAATCAAGGGGGTTGCAGTTGTGATTGAACAACTGAAATAGCGTATCAGCTCAAAAGCTCATAAAATCAAGCGATACAATGATCGAATTTTGCAATAGCAGCAGAACCGGATATTTGATGTTAACCAGAGGCAGTTTTACAAAGAAGTTGGTGACCCACAGGGAAGTGACCAACGGACCCCTGATGCTAATGAGGCCAGAGAGTTTTGGAGTAATATTTGGGACCAGAAAGTGGAACACAGAAGAGATGCTGGTTGGTTTAATGACCTAGAGGGAAAGACCCAGGTAAAAAAATTAAAATGATCTGACCATTGATATTGAAAAGCTACGAGCAATTGTAAGGAAGATCCCAAACTGGAAGGCTCCCGGCCCCGATAATGTACAAGGATTTTGGTTGAAGAGCATGAAGAAACTACATGAACGGATGGCGTTGCAGCTGCAAGAAATGCCTTGATGGCAGGGGCATTCCCGAATGGATGTCAAAGGGACGAACTGTTCTGCTGATCAAAGACAAGGCGAAAGGGAATGCTGTGGGAAACTACAGGCCAATAACATGGAAAGTACTCACAGGGATCATAGCAGAGGATTTGTACCAACATCTCCACCAGAGCTCATTGTTACCAGATGAGCAGAAAGGTTGCCGAAAGAAAAGCAGAGGAACAAAGGACCAACTGGTTATATATAGAGCAATACAGTAACTTCGTGACTGCCAGCAGAAGAAAACCAACTTAGCAATGACTTGGATCGATTATAAGAAGGCTTATGATTCTGTCCCACATTCCTGGATATTGGAAACACTTGAGCTCGTAGGGGCTGCAGATAACATCAAACGGCTAATGAGGGAAAGCATGGAGTCCTGGAAAACACAACTAACGGCATGTGGTAAGGACCTTGGTGAAGTGTTCATCAGGAGAGGAATATTTCAGGGGGATTCCTTATCCCCTTTGTTATTTGTGATTGCAATGCTATCTCTCAGCAGTGTACTGAAAGAATCAGCAGCAGGCTACCAACTCAGTAGGAAAGAGGGCAAGATAACCCATCCACTAATTATTGACGACTTGAAATTATATGGAAGAAATGAGAAGGAAATAAACTCACTTGTACATACTGTCCAGGCGTTCAGCAATGACATTGGTATGGATTTTGGAATCGAGAAGTGCGCAATTATGGTAATGAAAAGAAGCAAGCTGGATAAGTCATAGGATATAAGAATGCCTTATGGAATAATTATCCGAAGTATTGGAGATGATGTTGAAGGTTATAAATATCTGGGGATGTTGGAGGCCGATGACATTATGCATGACGAAGTGAACAGAAGTATGAAGAAGGAGTATATTAGGAGAGTGAAGAAAACTTTGTCCTCAAAGCTAAATGCTGGTAATGTTATAATGGCTATTAACAGCTGGGCTGTATCTCTACTACGGTACAGTGGAAGGATTGTAAACTGGACAAAGAGTGAACTTGAGAGCTGAAGAACTGAAGAGCTGAAGAGTGAGCTTGCTGAATTGGATCGTAAGACCCGAAAACTATTAACCATCCATGCCGCTCCTCATCCCAGGTCCAACGTAAGGAGTCTGTACTTACTAAGAAGAGAAGGAGGGCGTGGAGTAATTAGTGTTGAAGACGCCTTCAATACTGAAGAAAGAAATATCAATATCTGCATCAGCCAGAGCCAGGAACGTTTGTTGAAAGCCGCATGGGAGAGGAAGAATGTCGATGAAATAAAAACACCAAAGGAGTATAAGGAAAGGATAAAGAGGAAAAGAATTGAGGGCTGGTCTGAAAAGCAGCTGCATGGGCAGTTGAAGAGAGATACAGAGGACCTATCTTGTGTTTCCTAAAATTGGATAAGAACTAGTGAACTGAAGAAGGAGACAGAAGGGCTTATTTTTACCGCGCAAGACCAGACACTAAGAACAAACGTCGTAAAAGCCAGAATCGAAAACCAAAATGTATCATCCAAATGCAGAATGTGTGGAAGTCACGATGAAACTGTGCAGCATATTTTGTGTAGTTGCCCCAAGCTTGCGCAGATAGAATAAAAAGAATATAAAGAGAGACATGATGTTGTTGGGCGGGTCATACATTGGGAGTTGTGCAAGGAATATGGAGTTAAGTGCAGTGACAATTGGTATGAGCATTCACCGAAAAGCATAGAAGAGAATGAGGAAGTATGACTATTATGGGACTTTACCATCCAAACAGACCTTGAAATCCATCACAGGAGGCCACACATTGTAATTCAGAAAAAAAGAAGGCAAAGGAAAGAATCATTGCGGACATAGCTGTTCCCAGAGATAGCAACGTATTGCAAAAAGAAACTGAAAAGTATGAAAAGTACCCAGACCGGGCAAGAGAGACCAGGGAATCAAGGACAAGAGTGTTGCCAGTGGTAGTAGGTGCATTGGGTTCAGTGTCAAAGAAGCTGGCGGGCCACGTGGAGCAACTAGGAATTAAGTACCGAAAAAGAACGATGCAAAAGTCGGCTTTCCTCGGATCGGCATATATCCTCAGGAAAGTGCTGGAAGTCTGAGGTCTCGGGATATTTTCTCGAAGAAAAAACCCTGTGCTCAATTCTACATAACAATAATAATAATAATAATAATAATAATAATAATAATAATAATAATAATAATAATAATAATAAGCTAGTCTTTGAGCTAGTCTTTGAGCTCCGCAGAATTACGCCCTAAAACGCTCTTGTAATGCGTTTTCTTGAACTGCCTCTCATCTTCATTGTAGTTAACATTACCTACAACCTACGACCCACTCAAAGTGTTTCAAGAAACGAAATTCGTTACAAAATGAGTGAGGACAGAATCCACCATGGTATGCATGGATTTATTAACTTCTAAAGATGAAGCTAAACAGCTATATACATCAGAAGAATGCCCTACTAATGAAAAAGGACGGAAAGATGGAACCATGAATTTAACTCTAAAGTTTTGGAAGGAGAAAGGATATGGAAACCTAGGAAAGACAGCACAAAATCTGAGGGATAAATTGGCGCATTTAGAAAGAATTTGCGAGGTGAACGCATTACGCATAACAAATGAGCTTCAAGAACAAAGAGAAACTACTGAGCAAAGACCAAACAATAGAGAAGAGCAAATGTGTCAATCAAACGAGCAACAACAAAGAATCGACTAGACAATCGAAGATCTTAATTGGATATCACAAATAACGCAAATGGCGAAGTGCACTTATGATGAAATTGTACCAGACACTGGAAATATGGATAAGCGAGACGTAAACACCTTCTTTAAAAATACCGCCTTCATCAAGAAAATAGATATAGATCGTATTCAATATGTTGCTAAAACGCTTATCACAGCAAAGCCATCAATCGATTCGCTACAATACCTATGGGAATACAATTGCGCCATCTATTCCGTTGTTAAAGCATGGAAATTAACCAACGCTAAAAAAAAGAACGAAGATAAACAACAGAAGTTTGAGGGAAAACCTCGATGGATGATTCGTATAGAAGGAAAAACGAACACTCTGCGAAAGCAAGTCTCTCAGATATGTGAGGAGCTGAAGAGAGTACGCGAGAACCGTCATCTAACGCCGAAAATGAAGAAAAACAGATCCTGGATGATAACAGAAATTAAAGGAAGAATTACCATCGCAAGCTTGACAATCCTAAAGGAAAGGAAAATCAACACCATTCGCGCCCTTAAAAGACAGAAAAAAAAGAAAGATTGCCCACAAACGATTCAAGATCAATCAGTGGTTCGATGTAGCCGAGGGTTCGTTTTATAGCCACCTAAATAACATCATAAAATCAACGGAACTGAACAAACATCCGCAGTTCATAAGTAAAGAAAAGATGCCTTCAGCTAACCAAGAATCCACAAGTAAAACAACAAGAGGGGATTTTGAGGAATTATGGAGACCTATATGGGAGAAGGCAAGTGAAGTACCTATCCAAGCAGAGTGGATAAAAAATGTTGAATCAGCTGTAAAACAATACATACGACAACCAAGTGAGCCTATAAGAATAATTGAAAAGGTGGTCACCGAAAGCATTAAAAACAAAAGAAATTGTTGTTCACTTGGTAAAGATAAAATTACCAACTTTTGGATAAAGAAGATGAAAAACTTCCATCAAGACATCGCAATAGCGCTGAACAAAATAGTCACAGACAAACAAGAGGTACTGATTTGGCTTACAACGGGAAGAAGTGTCATGGTCCCGAAGAAAGGTAACCCATCAGCTTCTGACTATCGACCAATAACTTGTTTAAACAGTCTATACAAGCTGATAACCTCAGTTATTGACCACCTTTTAGAAATACATGAAGATAAGAACAACTTGATGCAAATTGACCAAACAAGAGAAAAAGCTAAGTCTATGGGTTGCGTTGATAACCTCGTAATTGATGAGATGATACTAGAAGATGCCCACTTCAATAAAAAAGAATCTGTCTTGTAGTTGGATCGATGTCAAGAAGGCATTCGATTCTGTTTCTCACTAATGGATCACCAAAGCACTCGAGATACATGGAGTTAACGCAGATCTCATCCATCTCATCAAAACTATTATGAAGACATGGAACATCAACCTCGAAGTAACTACCAACAAAGGCAAGGAGATCATTGGTCAGATTAAAATAAAGAGAGGAATTCTGCAAGGGGATTATTTTTGTGTGCGACTATTTACATAAACACTTAATCCTATTGCATGGTACCTGAGAAGTACAGAGGGATTTAAATTGTCCTCATGCCCAATGCCAAAAGATAACACATGTGCTTTTCGTTGATGACTTAAAAACTTACAATCGTTCTGAACAAAAAGCTGTGTCCGTTATGAGCAACCTAAAGAAGATGTTCACAGACATTGGACTGGAATGGGGGATAAACAAGTGCGTTGCCATACACTTGAAGCGAGGCAAACTAAGTACCAGCAACAACAGCACTGCATTGCCTGTAAGTAACAACTGTACTATCCCAGTTCTGAGTAACGATGATCACTACAAATTCCAAGGAAAATATCAAAACAGTCAACATCTAGAAGACAAAGTTATAGAAGAAGCCGCCAAGGAGTACGAGAACCGACTGTGGGCTGTTTCGACTTCCCCACCGTCAGTCCCACGCAAGGTCCGCGCAACGAACATCAACAAATTGCCTATTTTACAATACTACATGTGGTCAACCGACTGGTGTCTTAACAACCTTAAGGAACTCGATAGATTAACACGACATGTAATCAATGATTGCAGTGGAAAGCATAAGTATGAATCGACAAGATTATTGTATCTACCATCAGAAGAAGGAGGAAAAGGATTGATTGAAATAGAGTCAGTGTACAAGAATACCAAGCTTAAAGTAGCCGATTACATAAATAACAGTGAAGATCCACACATTAAATTAGTCAAATCATTCCAAAACGAAAAAGAAAAGAGAAACTTGCGGTCAGTATTCAAAGATGGCGAAAGATATGCAGAAGAACTAGAACTCAATTGCTACTTTGAGGATGGCGCAACAGTCTTGGAAGGCACTGACAACGTAACAATACTGAACGAGAAAGAACCCAGGAAAATAAAACAGATCATCCATAAAGCAAGTATGAAGAAACGCAAAAATGAAGTCATGAAACAGCCATGGATCGGAAAGTTTGTGACTCAACACTGGCAGGATCCAGAAGTATCAGCCCATTCATACGACATCTTTAGACAATGGAAAAACATCCCGGATATAGTCATGTCAGTAGATACAAGCATTATACAGCAACTCCTTAACACAATGATCTATAGATCACAAAAGTTACACGAACAAGTAGACGACGTGTCCTGCCGACTCTGTTTTAAAGATCAGGAGACAGTATCACACGTTCTGTGTGGCTGTTCTCACATAGCACAGTCACTGTATAAAGCAC